>NW_009604544.1:48947-63111 GCF_000690535.1 Cariama cristata | reverse complement strand
GTAAAGGGGGGAGATTCTCTTTGGCCCTCGTTATCGTTAAGGGATGGGACTGTAGCCCACTGAAGTCAGGGAACGTTTTTTCCTTAGTCTTTAGTGTATTTTTAGTGAGGCTATACACAGGTTTTAACACGTTGGGTGTTCCTGTGCAATGTCCTAACATTTTTCTACCAGGATATTTTAAAGAGACAAAACCAAAAATACTGTTTTGGAACTTTGTGCAAGGATTCTTTGTTCACTTAAATGTGTTAATTCAACTTTAAATTATTCAGCATTGCAAGAGGGTCAGGGAATACCAGTAGCCCATCAGTAGATGGTAAGATTGCTTTTGTTGCTACAGTTGTCCACTAAAGCTAATATTTACTTGTACTTCTGTGAATCCTCTCCCCATGCCCCTCTAAATACTCTCAGCTATTTCCCAGCTTAGGAATGGGATTCAAGTAACCAGTACCAGGCTCTGAACTCTGGGGCAAGGAGGGCTTACGAGTTAGAGAGAGTCGGGTGAGCCATGCTAACTCTAGATGTTTATGCTCTGAACTCTTAACTGCTGTGCATCTCCTTTAGAGTACTTTAGCTGAACATTGGAAATAAACACCTTGGGCTGCAAACAGTTGCTCGTTTTGCTGTGCTATTTGAAGTTTGTGTCACCTGCTGGTACTTGGCAGTGCCGTGTTGCCAGAGATTGTCCCTCTACGGCTCTGCAAGCAGAATAGGTGTGGAAGAATATTCTAGCCTGCTTCAGTTTAAAGCTGTGAGACTATTTTAGCCTGCTTTGCGTGTGGGAGTGGGTTTGAGTTAGCCCACTGACTTTCCTGGAAGGAGCTTAGAGACTACTTTCTGCCATCAGAGCCAGCAAGAAGGGACAATGACAGGTAGCACAGCTACCTACAGTAGAAGACATCTTTGTAGAGCCTATGATTTGTTGCCAGTTCATGTAGCTTACATCAATACAGGTTAAAGAGGTTGAAGTGTGTAAAAACACTTAAGGAGGTCCAAACTATACTAGCAGGTTTGGTTTGATTTATACCTGTCGTGACCATGGTAGAAGAGTTCTTACATTTTGGTGTCGCACCCAAGTCTTTTGAGTGTAGACAAAGGCACAGTGTTGATTCCTCTGCCTCATCTAGCTTCGATTATTTTAAGAATCACTTCTTGATAAGAATCAACCCTTATCAGGTGATGCAGCATTAGCTTGCTATAATTCTGAGTCCAGCTGAATGAGTTTAAAGCTATTTTCAAGCAGGCAGATCTATGTAAGAAAGATTTCTGTCTGTAGACATCCAACAGGCCCAGCCAAGCCATTGGGGACCCTGGCTTGGGAAGATGCTAATTGCTGGTGTTTGGTTTTTTTTTAATATTTCTCTCCACTCTGTGTTTTATACTGTACTGGTAGTATTCTGGCAGTCAAACTGCAGTTCACAGTTCAAAATGCAGATTTTATTTTATCTTTTACTTGTTGTTTTCTCACATGACACTTTTGCCATCTATCTTTCTTTATAAAATACTCAAATTGAAATGTAGGAGCCATATTTTCCCAGCTAAAAGTAATTTTTTTGTTCTCAATGAGAATCAGCAGCACAGTATTTAATGCCACATAAGAGTGTAGCTGTAAAAGGTTTTTCATTCTTTTTTTTTTTCCTCCTCCTCCTTCCCCTGATAAAGTGCTGCAAGCACACTTTAAAATAGCAGCAATCTCGAAGTTATTTCAAATAATTTCTAATTCTTTCATATTTTCATATTTCTATACATGAAATATATTAGAAAGTTGATTTACAGCAAGAGGTAGCAGATCCCTTGGCAAAACATTTCAAGCTTGTATTATATCAAAAAAAAACCCCAAAACTGAACTAATGTTGTAAACCGTTATGTTATGAACAGCAGAGCATGCTCAATAAGCCAGAGTCTTGCAGAAAGTGTTTATTCTAACAATGAGTATTTAACCTTTGGAAGCACTTACTATGGAAGCAGTGGATTCATTGTTATTGCGAATCTTGCTCATGATTTCTCTCTCTTTAAAAGTTTGTCCTGTCACTCCGTGATCAATTGTAGTCTTGCTTTAAGACTTAGGGGAAACATTCACTTTCTGATGCAGAATATCAAACTTCTTGTTCACAGTGATCTTTTCTGCCCTTAAGATAAGAATCTGGTTGCAGAATCAGGACTTCAAGTTGCTGTCTTTGTCAGGGGTTGGGTAGTCTGTTCGTGGGGTACTCTACGTTTGTTACAATGCACTCACCTAGTTGCATCATATCTGGGTTTTGCTTACTGGTTTTCCGTGGTAGCAAACAGACTCTGGCAGCTCTTGGCGGGGGGAAATGAAGTTGAGGAAGGAGAAACTCAGTATGTTGCACTGCTTAGGTGTAAGGCTAGGGGAGATCTGATGGTTTAGCAAGGATGATAGAAGAAAACAGAAAATGACTTCTGCCATTATTCATTTTCTCATCTCTGGCAGCCATAGAAACAGATCTGAGAGCCTGTATTTCTAGTTTCTACTCTGGTACTGCGTCTACAGTCAATTTGATAATAAAATGGGAAAACAGGCCCCCCTCTAAAGACTGCTAGTTAGTAAAGTGGCACGAGATTGGTGGATATACATAAATATATGTATGTAATACTGCCTCCCTATTGTCTTGATGCTTATTTCTTAAGTGTTTCTGCAACTCTGCTCTCCACTCCTTGTGTTTTGCTGATTACAGTGAAGTCAAGCGAGCCTACCTCAGAGTCAGCATTTTGTTTATGGGACCGTGCCACGCAGGGCTACAGGGAAGGTACAAGTGCCGAAGACATCTCTATATATGTTGCCGTCAAAGGTTTCCAAAGCATCACGCAAACAAATGTGTTTAAGTCGGGTCTCTTTGAGGGTGTGTAGGGGTAGGGGGAAGGGCTGTAACTACTTGTTCATGGTGTTATACGTGGCAGTAGTGTCCCATTTTAGACTTTCCCTGACCTGAATCTGTCATCTGTAAGAAAAGTCTGTTTTAAAGAGCATGGAGTCCAAAGAATGTTTTTTTTTCCCCAGCCTCTCCTGTACAGGATTTAATTCTCCTTTATGTTAATGGATGTAAGTAAAATACAAACAGCATGCGGCCTGTAGTAGCTGAATAAGTGTTATGACTGGTGAGTGTTTTAAAAGGAAAAAACATTTTTGGGAAGGGCTGTTTTTTTTTTTTTTTCTTTGTGACATTATAGTTTCCCAGTCTCAGTGAGTATCCCAGCCCTGTCAGATGCTGCTCATGAATCAGAAAAGGAGATGAGAGAGCTGTTAAAAGGGCTAATTCTAAAAGACGGAATACATGCAAGACGCGTTTTGAATGATGAGGTAGAGCTCCGCTTCAGGTCGCTGGCGCTTGTATGAAGGCTTCTCAGTGGTGTGCACGGGAGTGAATTTGCCGGTGCCAGGAGTTCCTTGTGCATTTGTGGTAACAGGCGGCAGAAGGGAGCTTGCAGGTGGGCAGCGCGGGGCACGCTCGCCTGGCCCCGGAGCTTTGCGATGAGGGGGATGTGGGCTGCGGCTGGTGCCATACAGTGAGGCTGCTGCTAGGTGTGGCAGGTAAAGAACCTGCCATTTGGTAGTCCCTCCATGAAACCAAGTAACTCGCTCTGGGATGGCATGAAAGCATAGGGATTTGCTATTTAGTTAAAAAAACCCAAACCAACCAAATAAAAAACCCCAAACAACCCCAAACCTGAAAAATGTCTGTGTTTCCTCTGAATTGTTTCCATCTCCCTTCCTCTCTGGTTCTTGCTTTGGCCTATGCTCCGGAAAGTCTGCAGTTTCCCTTGTTTGGCAGGAGAGGTAGGTGCAAAAGACCAGTGGGTGCCCTTGATGGCCCTGTCAGATTGGCACATGAATGCCCGTTATCTGTCAAACACCACCACCTCAGCTCTGTGCAGGAGTTGAATGGCACGCTCTGAATGCCTCCAGTGCTGGTATCACATCTTTTCTTGTTCAAAGCACGTCTAGATAATGATCATAGTAATATATAATAATAATTAAAAAAAAGCTATAATAATCACATAATGATTATGTGACTGATACAGTAACTGTTGTTACTAATGCACTGTTCGTAATACTATTGAATTGTATTGTTTCTAGATTAACGATGGGAAGAATTACTTCTAGGTCACACAGTAAAAGGATTCTCAATGTGGCCATGCCCGAATTGACTTTTTTTGGCACTGGCAGTGCATTGCTTGCTTGGCAGCCCAGTTATCAGGGCATCTTGAGCAGAAGTTGGAAATGTGAAGTGGGGGATTTGAAAATGGGGATCGGGAAATACTGGTGTGAATACTTAAAAGTGGTAGAATGGAGGGAAATGCCCAGGAAATCCTTGTTTTCATCCAATTTCCTTCCCCAAGAGGTGCCAGTGTATCTCTGCAGTGCTGGTATGACGGGTGTCCCAGCAGGTACTGTCCTCTTAAAGGAGAGCAGATGTCTGGTGATCATCCTTTCTATTCAGTCTGCGTGCATGCTTTCTCAGTTCAAGTTCAACCACCTCTACTCACTCATGCAAGTCCTTTTGATTAGTTAATTTATTGTGCTTTCTCAGTTCAAGTTCAGCCACCTCTAACTCACTCATGCAAGTCCTTTTGATTAGTTAATTTATTGCCCTTATTGAATGTCATTCTGAAATTAGAAGGCTGACGCATGAAAACTTCAACGCAGGACCTTTGCTGGGCCTGTTTGTTGTGCAGCCCAGTCCTTTTAAGTTACTGAATTGCTCTGTTCCATCAGACATGGTCTGGTCTCCTGAGTCTCAAGGCACTTGGTTGCAGGAATACGAAAATGTTAAACCTGTTCTAATTTAACAATCTATGTTCAGAAAAGGGTTACCTTTGCTGAAGGTAATTGCTATTTAGGTAAGTAGATAATGAGAAACCAATTTTTAAAGGAATTACAAAGTCTGCAAATAGACTTTGGCAGTTTTTCACGGCCAATTCAAGTATTGAGGTAACGCAGTTTTCATGGTTTTGATTTATATGGCTGATTTTACAGTTCCGCTTTACTCTGTAGAAGAGGGTAAAGTGCTGTGCAAAAGTCATCCTGGGAAGTTTATTGGTTGTGGTTATTTGAGACTGTGCTCTCAGCCCAATAAACTCTGCAATACAGAGGCTGTGCACCCTTTGGGAGGAAGGGGACACCATGTTGTCTGCTTGGTGCTGTGAAGAATGGAAAAAATTCTTGCTGAAACACCTAGATGAGAAATAGAATGGATGTCTAGAATTAAAAAAAAAGATATCCATGAATATAAACCACACAATATAAAGACACTGCAAAATGCTATAAGGTGTCTGAGTCGCTGCTTGTGTTAACACCCTTTCATAGACACGTATTGACAACTGACTGAATTGCTCACTGTGGCTAAAGTTATTGCTGTGTTAGAATATTGAGTTGGAAATACCATATTACAGAGAGCTCAAGTGGTAAAATCATGTGTGGCCTCCAGAATGGAAGGTCCAAAATTAAGAACTATCTTTTCAGCATGTCATTTGGAGGATGTGTCTTATTCCTCACCACCAGTTTTAATCATCAGGGTGATGATAGGATAGGGTGATTTGCTGAAGCTCTGTTGGGAAGTTGCACAGGGAATTTGAATTCAACTTTCCCCAATCCTGTTCCGCTGACCTATCATTCAGAACAACCTCTCCTGATCTAAGCCAATGCTAAGAGAAAACTAACAGCAAGCATCTATGGCATTAGTTAGTTGCCCGATTCCTATATCTGCACTGGTGAAAATCAGCGGGAAGCTAGGCACCAAAATGGTGTGGAGCTGTCCCTAACTCTATATTTAGTGTTGTCTTTAATTAAAAAAAAAAAAAGCTGTCACCTGAAGATAATTGCATCAAAGTTCTATCTAGACCAATACTGAGGTATGCATCGTTGCACCTTATGCTGTGACCATAGGAGGAGGGAAGTACTAGGTATAGGAGCAAGGTAGCTTAACTGTAATTGTGATATCCTCTTGTAGAAGTTATTTCTTGTTTAACTTGGAGCAAGAACGTGAACAATGGCAAGCAACGCGCATCTTGATTCTATGGACTTCTTAGAATTGCTTCGTCTTGAAGACTACCATCCTTTTTGGGGACTGTACTGGTGCTAGCGTGCTGGAAGGTTTAAAATAGTCTAGAACTTCCAGAAGTCCCAGATCAGAATGGGCAAATAAAAGTAATTAATTATGCCAGGAGATTATGTTGAGTTACTGGATACAAAAATCCATTTAGCAACCTCTCATCAAAGAACACAAAATGTGGAGGAGCTCTACTTTAACCTGCTATGGAGACTTCAGCCTTAGCTCCATGATGTTGATAGACCAATCCGTTGAAGTAACTTTTTTAGAAGAATTCATTGAATAAAGGCATCTATATTAATATTTCTATCTATGCCTGCCTAAACCCTAGTTCTTGCCATTCCCCTATATTCAAATATGAGCAGCACATATCACATCCTGCTCTAGAGTGCCTTAAATAGAGCTGATGGAAAACTGATCTTCCTGCTGCCCATTGTGTGACAAGGGCTTTTTCACAGTTTTCTCAGTTTTCACTGTGACTCTGAGGTCTGGCAGGATAGAGCTGGTAGCACAGAAAGGATGTAGGCTCCTCCAAGTTAATTCCATCCTCATTTCCTGAAGGTGCTTTTATTTGGAGAATATTTGGGTTTCACTTGCTTTCCAGCTGCCTTTCTTGAATGCAAATGCCTGGATAAACATTCTGATAATCCTAGTTTAGTTATTTAACCCAGGACAATCATTAGGCCTTGTGTGCTTCAAAAATTCTCGTATTGTGCGGGCATATGCGGCTGAATAATTGATCTGGAAAGTAAAGAGGAAACCTCAGCAAATGGAATCACACAGTGTGAAGACAGAAATGTATCTGCTCTACAGATTTATTGTAGGATCATGATCATCTCATACATGACAACCCGTGCAAAGCTGGTAAGGACAGGGTAGTACATGGCTTTACCCCAAAGCTGTGTATAAGCATACGCCTCTTCTTTCCAGTGCTTTTTAAGGAATGTTTTTAAGCATGACTGTAAGGTGAAAGCACTCTTTTCAGTGCTGTTGTCTTGATGTGACTTTGTAGTAAAGGGCTGAGTATTCCAGTTATTGTTATTAGTAGGTCTAATATGTTAAGTATTTTCCAGGTCAGTACTAATTTAAATGTATGGTGGTTATGGGTGACAGCCTATGCTTTGTATAGGCTTGTGTAATTCACTTATTACCACAGATGAGTTGCCGACTCCTCCTTGGTGGGTGCCAGACACTTATACTCATAGCAAATTCAAACACCAGAAAAAGAATCAATAAACTTCTCATGTTATATTCTGAATTTATCATAAAAGCCATTGGGAATACTGCACAATGCTATGGAGCTTATTCTGTATAGCAGCTAGATAAGAAATATTCTAAATGTGAAAGGAACTATTGATCTTTCTGAAGCTTATACGTTTCTTGAATGCTGTTCCTCTGAAGGCACTGAATTACTTTTTGAAGGATACTTTTGAGAATCATAGTGTTTGTTTTGTTTGATTGGTTTTGGTTTTTTTAAATACCATTCCTATCATCAGATGCATAAGAAGATTTAAATTTGTTGCGGAAAGAATGAAAGCCACTGAGGATGTAAGTCTAGGTAGAGCCACATAGTCAGGAGATGGTGGGAAATGATGAGTAACGCTGCTGAATGTTTGCTGAACAGAGCAATTGGGATAAAATAGGGCAGGATCAGTTTGAAAGTACCAACTTGCTGTGCATATTTTTGAAGGCAAATTTGGAAAACAAACACGTCGTCAGTCATAGACTGCTTCACCTTCAAAATGGTTCTGAAATTTTAAAATTGGGCTTTTAGCTTTTTTAATATTCCCTCCTTTGGGTTTGACCAGATGACCTCCAGAGATCTCTTGCAATTTTAATTACTCTGACTCTCCACCTTTTTTTCTCTGGTCAAAACCATTTGGTAAATTTAATTTCAGATAATTTTGTTTTCCATGAAATTCTATTTTGTGAAGTATATACTGCTTATTTAGAGCAGGCGGTTGCTTTTTTTTCCACCCCTTAATAGTGATTGTGAATGGGAAGGTACAAATTGAAGGAGGACTGTGCTGCTAAAAAGAGTGTCAATACTGTGGGTGTATAATCAGAAGTTAAGATGAGATGACGCTTGCATCAGCTATGAAAAGAGTTCTGTTGTTTGGCACAGATCTGCTTGAAATAATGGCAACTATATCAGCATTTTTTTGGCCCTGTGTTTTTCCAGTCTTTTATATAACCCATAAATTCACTTAAGTCTAGCAGAAACCTCTCATTTGACAGTTATTTCTGTACAGTACAACAGTAGTGCAATCTCCCTAATTTTGTAATTAATTTTTGTATTGAAAATGTAACCCCACTGTTGACATGTTATTAAGGTTTCTGCACTCAAAGGTCAGTTCCCCCTGGAGTCTCCTTTCGTCTGGAAGATGGCATATATTAAAATTTTATAACAGCTCCCATTAGTTCCAATCCTATAATCTTGGGATCAATCTGGATGCCCTTCTTCACAGCCTATCAGGTGCAATAAATGCCTTAGGTGAGCAATAAAGAGATTGGAATTAGATTCTTCTCAGCAAGACTTGTTTTTGCATAAAGGTTTAACCCTGGCCAGAGTTGTGCTGATAAGGCTCCTTTCACTTCAGGTGAAATCTGCTAGCACTTTCCGTGTAAAACAGCTGATCTTATGAAGTAAGTATGGGTACATGTGGATGCAGGGCTACACTTTTAGCCGTAATTTCTTTCACTTTGCAGTCTGCTCTTTGTACACAATTAAAAAAGAAATCATCTTCTCTTCATGTAAATGTGAATAGATAACTTCACTGAGGTTTCAAAAGGAAAAGGGTATTTCCATTCCCAAGAATGACTATTCCATTCCCAAGAATAGTATCTATGCTTTCCACTTCTCTGTCCGTGTCCTTGCTTGGGATTTGCTCTTCATTTTGGTCAATGCAGCCCTGGGAGAGCTGGAATTGGAGACTCCCTCGCAGCTGTTAGGAAGGGGATCCAGATCATCTGAGAAGATGCTTGCTTTGATTTGTGGTTGAGAAGACAGGTACTCTGAGTAAGCTCTGTGGGTTAGCAGTTTTCGGGGGTGGAGTTGAGAGCAGAGGCCAGAATTCTGCTTGTCCTTCAGTCACTGTAAGAGGAGGGTACCGAACAAACACTTGCGGCTGAAAAACTGGATTTCTGATGTTTCCATCAGAAAACTTTAGATAAGGTCAAGGCAATTATTTTTTTCCTACAGACTTACTCCACTGTGGCTAACACAATGGTCTGCTACCTCTGGAGACTATTACACCCTGGACGTTATGATGTGGATAATAAGATTAGGTTAAAAGCTTGGAGAGAGTCACTAAATTCATATTTTCAGTGTGGGGTAAATTTTTCTCTTACAGCATGACTTCTCATAATTGATTGCATTTCTTAAAATGTCAGGCGGTGTCCTGCTAAGTTTATTGATGAATGCAATGGGTGAACTGCAGTATTAAGGGGGGTGGGAAAAAACCCCACAGCATCTAACAAACAAATCACGATTTTCTTTTAAATCTCCTCTTGTCGTAGTCTGTTCGAAGGAAGCTGCAACGTATCTCTGAGAACTAATATTACAACTCAGTGAGTATTTGTGAATGAGTAAGGTGTCTGTCCTCTTGGCCAGCTCTTTAACAGGGAGGATGTTGCCAGGGCCAAGCCTCCATGATGAGGCTATTTGGATGAGCTGCTCCTTTTTACTTTTGTAAAGAAGCCAAACTGTCAAATACCTTAACACTGAGAAGATTTATTGAGTTATGCCGCAGTTGTGAAGGGTTTGGATAGCTCCTATCACCACCGTTTGATCGGATATGTACCCTACTGCGACTGATTGATCACTCGGTGCATTTCGGTGGGTAAGCGTGTGAACTGGAGTGAGCGGTACTGATTGAGCTGCCAGGGACCATTACAGAAACTTGTGGCAATTCCAGCATGAGGTGATCCTCTGCTCTTATATAATATGGTCGCTTGACTGAGTTGGTGGTTGGGTTTTTGTGTGGGGGGTTTTTTTTATTTCATTTTTTGGAGTTGGAGGGGAAAAAGAGTATCTTAACAGCTTTCTCACTTCATGCAGGTGTTGAGTTTGCCCAGCGAAATAAACAAACGTGGCAAGTGACTTCTGTCCTGTTCTCTACTTCTGTGTCTATATATAAACTCCAGACCTGCAACCTTCTGTTCTCATGGATAAATGAATAATTAAGAAAAGCCAAGGAATGACACGTGGATTAAATGAAGCACTTAATTTCTTCAGAATGTGGAGAGCCTTTCACAGTGTTCTGTGCAAATTGATGAGTCACCAGAAATTATTTCAGGCAGTAATGCCAGCAGAAGTTTGTCATGGTGGATGCTGAAAGTGAGTTTAAACGTTATTTTAAAGAATGAAAGTACTGGTAAGCTCCAAGGGTTGATTATCTTCTGATGTTGGGTGGGGGAGACAAATGCCTCTCTTAATGTAGGCATAATCTGATGTTAACCTAAAACCTAATTTGTTTTCTTCAGAATATGTGCTTTTCTTGCTGCAGATTTCACAACACATTGTCTTTAAGATCTGTGATCTTAAAGAGGCTGAGACACTGTTTTGCATCCCTTTACACTAAAGAGAAGAGCATAGTGCCAGTTATTATTGAGGTCATCTGGCAGTTCACACTACAATACTCCATTCTGAATTGCTTGCTGACTTTGATAAACTTTTATGCTCGGATTTACGTTTCATACCATGTGCAACATCCTAACGGCAAAGGAAAGCCAAAACATCCCTCAAATAAGGTTCCAAGAAAATGACATTTTTATACTTTTAAAATAAAATACAGTGGTCTTTTCTTTGAACAAGACTAGGTTCTCTGCATTGTAGATGGGGGAATTGAATTTGGGAGACTTTCAATCTTCTGTTCCAAAGAACAGCAGCTAAACGTAAGTGTATATAAGAACGGCTGTAGACTAGGCTGAAACCCACCAAATCTGAACCTTTGTCGAGTATGCCAGGGCATCTCATAGCTCTGACTGCTCTCTGGGCCACGTATGTGTCTTTGCTTCAGAGCCACTCAATGTGCTTCAGCTGAGAGCTACAGGGTCAGGTCAGGTTCTGTGTACAATGGCTGCTTCCCTAGCATCTGGCCTGTCTACTTCATAGAGTGACAGCATAGTTTGGGTTGGAAGGGACCTTTAAAGGCCATCCAGTCCAACCCCCCTGCACGGAGCAGGGACATCTTCAACCAGATCAGGTTTCTCAGAGCCCCAACCAACCTGGCCTTGAATGTTTCCAGGGATGGGGCCTCTACCACCTCTCTGGGCAACCTGTGCCAGTGCCTCACCACCCTCAGCGTAAAAAATTCTTCCTTATATCTAGACTGAATCTACCCTCGTTTAGTTTAAACCCATTACCCCTTGTCCTGTCACTGCAGGCCTTACTAGAAAGTCCCTCCCCATCTTTCTTGTCGTCCCCTTTAGGTACTGGAAGGCTGCTTTAAGGTCTCCCCGGAGCCTTCTCTTCTCCAGGCGGAACAACCCCAACTCTCTCAGCCTGTCCTCACTGTAGAGGTGCTCCAGCCCTCAGATCATCTTGGTGGCCTCCTCTAGACTTGCTCCAACAGGTCCATGTTCTCCTTGTGCTGAGGACCCCAGAGCTGAAGGCAGTACTGCAGGGGGGGTCTCACCAGAGCGTAGAAGAGAGGCAGAATCCCCTCCCTTGACCTGCAGGTGACCCTGCTGTGGATACAGCCCAGGGTACGGTTGGCTTTCTGGGCTGCCAGCGCACATGGCTGGGTCATGTTGAGCTTCTCGTCAACCAGCACCCCCAGGTCCTTCTCCTCAGGGCTGCTCTCGATCCCTTCATCCCCTGGCCAATATTGATACTGGGGGTTGCCCTGACCCATGTGCAGGACCTTGCACTTGGCCTTGTTGAATCTCGTGAGGTACACACAGGCCCACTTCTCTAGCTTGTCCAGGTCCCTCTGGATGGCATCCTGTCCCTCAGGCGTCCCACCACTCGGCTTGGTGTTATCAGCAAATTTGCTGAGGGTGCACTTGATCCTGCTGTCTATGTCACTGATGAAGATATTAAACAGTACTGGTTGCAATACAGACCCCTCAGGGATACTGCTTGTCACTGATCTCAATCTGGACATTGAGCTGTTGACCACTACCCTCTGGATGTGACCATCCAACCAATTCCTCATCCACCAAACAGCCCATCCATCAAATCTGTATCTCTCCAATTGAGAGAGAAGGGTGTTGTGGGGGACCATGTCAAAGGCCTTACAGAAGACCAGATAGATGACATCTGTACCTCTTCCCTTATCTGCTGATGCAGTCACTCCATCTTAGAAGGCCACTAGGTTGGTCAGACAGGACTTGCCATTGGTCAAGCAGTTCTGGCTGTCTTGAATCACCTCCCTGTCCTCCATGCACCTGAGCATAGCTTCTAGGAGGATCTGTTCCATGATCTTCCCAGGCACAGAGGTGAGGCTGACAGGTCAGTAGTTCCTAGGGTCCTCCTTCCTGCCCTGTTTAAAAATGGGTGCAACGTTTCCCATTTTCCAGTCACCAGGGACTTTGCTTGAATGCCATGACTTTTCAAATATCATGACGAGTGGCTTGGCAACTGCATCAGCCAGTTCCTTCAGGACTCTGGGATGCATCTCAGTAGGTCACGTAGACTTCTGTCTGTTCGGGTTCCTCAGGTGGTCACAAACCTGATCTTCACTTGCAGTGGGAGGGATTTTGCTGTCCCTGTCTTGTGGTCTATCCACTTGAGAGGTGTGGGAAGAGAGGTTGCCAATGAAGACTGAGGCAAAAAACTCATAGAGTACCTCAGCCTTCTCCTTGTCAGTTGTTATCAGTTACTTCAAGTTGGTCTTTCCTCTCTTGGCAAAAGGGAGCAGGAGTTGTGTTTGAGAAGAGAAACCAACAGATTAACCTCAGGTGAAAGGGAAGGAGAGCTATAGACCAGGCAAGGAAATTGGATGGGGTAGGCAACAATTCGGTTGGGTTTGGAAAGAGCTCAGGTGAGGAGGGGAGAACAGACGAGAGGCTGGTGCTGTGAAACAGTGGTGAGGAGGAGGATGGATCCGAGATACATGAAACACAAGCGTAAAGGGTTGCTCAGGAGCCTCCTGAGCAAGAAGACTTGTATGGGGCAAGACTTGCAAAAGGCAAGGAAGGTTTTTCTTTTTGAAACAAACCAACCAGCCTGCCACTTCCCCCCAAAACACGACCCCAAACCAGAAATAACTCTTGTGGTAGGGAGAGCAGAGGGGGTTGAGAAGCACTCCAGCTCGGTAGCTACTTGAACAAGGAAATTTGGTGGAAGGTTGGTGATCTTAGCCCAAAATGAAGAGCAGAAATTGAGACAGAGTAGGCAGAAGTGGCAGAAAACGGGGAGGATGACTAAAGGAGCAGTGGGTAGCTGTGTAGCTGTGCTGCAGTCTGGAACAGGACCCGAGGTTTAGTTTTTTCTTTTTTTTTTCTTTTTTTTTTTTCCTTTCAATTGTTCTGCATCTATAAATTATAGCAGAGCTCACAAAGAAAAAAAACCCAACTGTGTTAACCAAGTTCTTGCCTCCCATCACCTCTGCTGCTCTTGCTGTGCTTTCTGGCACAAGAACTTCTGCGTTTAGTGTACTTGCTACAGAGATCCGAGTATTGTATGCCTATGCCAGCAGCTGTCATCAGGGAGTCATTGCTCTCCCATGTGACGTGAACTGAAAGTGGATGAGCGAAGCTCCTTTGTACGGAGCCTGTTGCCACAGGTTGTGTTTTGTCACAGCCTTTACTTTGCTATGACCTATGGTAGATGGGAAAGGCTACTTGAACAGCAGATATCTGTGCAATAAAACCCTCCCTGTCTTGTTGATGTCTGTGAGCGTTGGGTACCACCAAGTGTTTGTTGGAATGGATTGTCTGCCTATGGTTTGCTTTCTAAATAACTCTGACATATTTCATGTAGCTCCCTGCTTTGAAAAGCAAAGCCAAGCACTTGAGGATAAGGAAATGCCAGAACAAAATAAGCCACATGGACTTAATTGAGCCTTCTAGTTTGTGTGTGTTATGACACTGTCTTTTATGAAGTGAGAGTTGCCTCTTTTTTTTTTTTTTTTTTTGAAAATACCTCACCC
>NW_009604544.1:41099-48871 GCF_000690535.1 Cariama cristata | reverse complement strand
TCCTGCACCAGAGATCAAATGCTGCAAAAGCAAGTGACTACAGGGACTCCACAGCCCTTTGCAGTAAATGGCATCTTTACATTGCCTTCAGTAGACTTCAGAGTAGGCTTCAAATTGAGACAAAATTTGGACTGGAATTTTTTCCTTCTCCAATGACTTAATGGATGGGAAGACATGTAGAACAACTGCTTCAGTGCATCTCCATTAGTTTTAGAAGCATATTTGGTTTTTTTCAGGCACTAAATAATACAAAACAAAGGTTGTGTTTTCTGTTTTTTTAAATATTTGCCTGGATGCTTTGCTGTTGAAGTGCGATCCTCGATGCAGTTCATTAGACTTCTCCTTAGGTGGAAGAACGTCCTGAATGGTAAAGATTTATGTTCCAATCTAGTAATGCAATTTACAGTGTTGTGAAGAATCTAAAATTAGGTGAAAAATCAATTCCTTTTATAATCAAGGGAATTGCAAAGAACAAAGCATTTGGTAGTGCAAGCTGTGTGTAATTGTGATGGAAGATTCACAAGCCTTAGGATATCACTTGAGAGCATTTTGAGGATCTTGGAAATCTGCGTAGCTGTATTGCTTATCTTTTAATCAAAGAATACTAATATAAAAAAAACCCCATGAAGTTATTTTGATCTGGTTGAAAAACAGTTACTGAAAGCATGTCTTTCGTCCGACATATGGTTACTGCTTCCATATGTATGTTGCAAATTTACTGTCAGGGTCTGATCTGCTTTCTCAGTCTATGGCAGCTGTGCTAGGGATGATACTCTCACCGAAGTCGCTGGAACGCCTTGGCAAGTGAAAGAAGGCTCTGGCTTGGAGAGCCCCTGGAATCCTGCAGAAGCACTGGGAAATGCCACTCTGTAGCCATCAAATGATTTTAACTGAGTGAATAGTTTTGAATGGATACTTTATGTAATGGATATTTGTGTCTCTCCCGGTGTTTGCAGAATCCATGAAGAAGGTAGTAATGTGCTCAGTGTATTTGCTGTTCAATAACATTTAAGTATCAACCAACATTCTTCCATAAATACTGATTTCCATTCCTATTGCATACTTATGACCGGCCAGCAGGTGATATTTCTTCTGATTTGACCTTATGTGACCAAAATCTCATGGAAAGAGTTTTTTCTCTTTAAGCGGCATAGAAAATGCCTCCTTTATTAAAATTTTGTCCCTCGTTGCTCTGAAGGGGAAATGCTGAGAGTTTTCCTCCCTTTTTTGAGTGAGGATAGGTGAGCCTGGTATAGTTACGATCAATCATCACGCTTTTTGGAGCAGCTGCAGACTTTGTGCAGGCAAGTTTACTAGCTACATTTGACTCAGCAGTCCAGATCTACTTTCTTCTTTCTCATGCCAGCTGAATGAATCCTATCCCAACTCAAAAGGCATCTCTTTGTGTTGGAGACAGAGAACGTTAGTGCCACACTGTGTACATCCTCTGCATTCCACCTCTCATCCATTAAATCTCATTTTAGAGCAGCAGACTCAGCTGTCCGTAGCTGGCAATAGGAGCGACATTGCAGTGCTGCCAAAAAAGGCTGGGAAGCTGGCCAAAGTGCAGACGGGACAGAAGGGCCGTGGTAAGTTTGGCAAAGAAAAATAAACACAAACGGAAAGTCAGAGGTAGACAGTTTTGAAAAGGGTTTCATGAGAACTTCTGCTTACTGTGGGTTTTTTTGAGGAGGAACGCTGGCTTCTGGCTTCTCGAGAGTCTCAGTCCTGCAGCACGTTAAGTGTCTGAAGTCCCACTAAGGGGATGTTTAGGGGCAGAAACAGCTTGCTGCGTTCATAACCAATCTCTAATGGTCTGTGTCCTTTTCTTTCCTCTCTTGTGGCTTTTATCATCCTCTTTGACCGTGCTATTGCCACAGTGGCAACAGTTGTCCCGCTAAACACCGTAGAATAATTGAGCTAAGGGCATTAAAAGGTGCATTTGGGGTATTTTGCATTTCTTGCACAAAATACCTTTGGCAAAATACTGCCTGTATCAGATCTAAACTTCTCGCTCTGGAGGTGACGGGATTTTGACTGTGGTCAGTTTGGCTATGGGTTGGGTGTGAAACTCCCAACCATTCAAACCTCACTGTCCCTCCAAAAGGGAGTCATTGGTCTGTTTTCATTACCAGCGAGATGAGCTATAGGTTGTGCCATATACCTCTTTTCTAACCAAAGAGCATGTGGGTACAGCTACTGTGTTGGCAGTAGAGGACAGAATGAGTATCCCAAATCTCACCCTTGGGACAGAACACTGGCTACTAGAAAAAGAGTAGCCTCTCCCCAATTTCTCAGTAGCTCTGTTCAGTCACAGCAACTGTGTTAAGCACCATGATATCTGCTCTGAAGACATGAGTTGTGTGTGGTTTTGATTTAGGCTTTTTGTTTTTGACGCAAAAGGGGGAGAAGGGCTTTAGTCTTACCTTCTGCGGTTTGGAAAGACCATCGTTCTTTTTTGAATAGCCAGGGTCATTGGCTGTCTTGGTGATTACTTGGAGGTCATCTTTGAGTCCTACAGGCAACAGGTTGATATATGAGCTTCATGGCTTGGTGTGGGGACTCTGTTTTGACTTGGAGTAACTGAAGTAGGAGGCAGTACAGTAATCTGTGCCTAAGAATTTGTTGATCTAAGGTGGAGGTGTATAGGAAATCCTAAAGGTGGTTGCTTGGGTAAGCACAAACAGTGTGAAGGGTACTGTGCTATGGCAGAAGGATGTGCCTTGTGGAATTTGCCTTCTGTGAGAAACATTCACCTATGTAGTTTTTAAGAGAGGACAAAGTCTGTGAAGCAAAGGTTTATTTCAGGGATGGGTGCACGGGAGATCACCTCCAGGATCCTCCTGCATGCACACGGGTTAGTCTAACTTCCACAAATTTATTTAGGACAGTCATTCATATTCATGTCATTTCCCAGAAGTCTTATACATATTTAAATTATTTCCCTGAAGTTATTTACATCTATTCCCTCCCACTTGCGTCTGCGCACTGTTGTCTAGGGGTCTTCTTTGGGGGTCGTGGTGTAAAGGCTCAAAGTCTTCCTCTTGGTTAAACTTCTTATTCCGGTGCTTGTGCTCTATTGTTTCAGCAACATTGCAAACCCAAGTGGGCAGTTAATCCTCTCTTCCAGATAAGGGCGGGAATGTGACATCCAGGAAAAGGCTAATCATGGCTAAGAGAAGTGGTGTCTCCATCCCCATACTTATCTTAACCCTATATCTGAATACATAATGCCCTGTCTCCATCCCCATACTTGGGTACCTGGAAAATTATATTCTTTCCAACTGTCTGTCTATTTATGACTTAAGCAAAACTACAATATTATTTATCACACCTTCCAACTGAAAATACTTTCCCTTATTTTAGAACGTAGTTAGTGGAACAGATGTGCCCCTTAACTCCCCTTGATGAGTAGGGAGACAGCTAACTAGAGGTGCTGCTTTCTGCCTCTGGGTCACTGGTAAACCCCATACTCATAGGTGTATTTGAGCTTTTCTTGTAAGCAGACAGGTGTGTGTAAGCACGTGTGATCTTGCTTATTTGAGTGGTGGTAGGAATGAACTGGACAGGCACGAGTACGTGCTAATAGTTTCTAAGTGGAGCAAACTACCAACTAATACGTAGCTCCTATTTTCCACACCCTTTCCACTATGAATTGCATTACCCAAATGTTTGAGTTCTGATAGTCAGGGTGCTGTATCAAGCCAAATGTAATGATCTAAGGGATTTACCTTTCTCTGTGTGGTTTGACCTTGAAAGGCAGCTGTGTGTGATGGGACATTCTTAAAGAGGTGAGTGGTAACGGAAAATAAAGCAGAAGGCTTACAACTAGAAAGTGTATTGTGGGCAGAGACTAGAATGATGTAAAAAAGTGTAACAGTTAAGAGTACATCAATGGTTTCCCCTGCCTAGTCTTCCAACAGTACCAGATGAGGATAGAAGCAGGACCACTCCACCCTCATTAACAGACCGGGAAGGTGAACAAGAGTGTGGCCTTTGAGTTGTTTGCTCTTTGGGGGTGTTAGGTTCTTGGACACGCAGAGATGTGTAGTTGAGAAGCTGAGATGCCATTTGGCGTTCTGCATTGAGGTAGTTTAAATCAGCTTACACTTTGGGTAGCCTCTTTCAGGCTATGAGAACCAAATGTATTGTACTATTTAAATACAAAGAAGGGCTCAGTTTCTCTTGATGGCAAGTCCTGAGTTTGCTAATGCAGTGGTAAGTACTTGGAAGTTCAGTACCAGGTAAGGTAAGGTGGGACAACTGGCTAAGCCAGGCTAGATTGAAATGGTTTTTCCTCTCCTGTAAACACTTGGGTTTGTTCTCATGTGAGCTAAGTGGCTGCTGGTTGTTAGTTAAGTAATGCAGTTTTACACATTATTTGATATTTGTACGCACTATTGTGATTTTCTAGTGCAAATGAAAAAGTCGTTGGAATGACAGAATAGGGCTGAGCTCTTCCTGCTTGGGGTCTCTGGGCTGTCAGCTTAGGAGTTTTCAGCCGGTGGGTGCTTGAGGGGCAATATCAAAGGTTCCTTGCCTTTAGGTCATTATAAATGAAGGATTAGCATTTCCTGAAGTATACCACTGCAAATGGTATGGTTTAAATAAAATTATTTTTTCATGGCAAAAATTGAAATGCCTGAGTACTGGGTGAGAAATGGAGTGATATTTGGGCGAAATCTTTTAAGTTTTGATACAGTCAGATTAAAAAGATGATTTTGTGGCCTTTTAATATTTGTTAGACTAAACTTGATGTAATCAGAAATGTGTTTTTTTTTTTTTTAATTTAAAGCTGGTTTTGAGGAAGCATTTTCTATTTTTTTGGCAGGAAACTTCTATGTGACCTTCTGCCTAGTTCTAAGGATAGTATCACTTCTCTGTTTGTAGATGGGGAGAACAAAATTAAGTTTTGATTGAGCTTGGAGCTATTATCTTGATGTTAGGGGAATTTGAGACTATTGTTTTGAAAAGAATACAAAACAAAAAATGTCAAAGATAAGAAATCTATGATGAGAGTACTGCAGATAAGGCTGTAGAAAATACAAGTTCTGCTCTGAGCTGGCTTTTTGGTTATTGCTTTAACTACTAAAGAAAGGCAAGGCCAGCATCTATCAGATGTGCAGGTTCCAGCAAAATTAAAAATTACAACATATGTGGCAAATAAGAAAACCATGATATTGTTAACAAACTAATAGCCTTTATTAGAGTCTGTATCAATATGTTTCCTAACTTCTTTTGGCTTTCCTAGACAATTTTATGTAACATGGAAACGTTTTCATTTTGGACATCGGGTTGAAGTTAAGACAGTAATTTTTCTAGCAAACTGCCAAGTTTCGTGCAATAAGAAATAGTAATTGTAAAGGGCAGCAGTTAGATACAATGAGGAAACAAGAAAGATTAATAACCATAAAATTGCACGGCAATTTTAATTAGTTTTAATTTTAAAATACCGCGGAGAGAAATTATAACCCATTTTGAACAACTGGAAGGTAAAAGCAACTTTAAATATTTCATTTTCTCAGTGCAATCTTTGATTGAACAAAATTCTGAGGGGGCAAAAAAAAAATAAAATCTCCAGATACCATATGTCTTGAGTTCAGAAGTGTTCACTGACTGAAAGGAGTTATTCAGAAATTCAGAAATCCCAAGGAGTGAAAGATAAGGTTTTAAACAGCCCTCCCTATTTATCACTGTATTCTTCGAAGCAACCTTTCTACTCAGAAGCATCATTATAACAACCAGACTAAACTTGCATTAATTTGTTTTACCTTTCTTGAGTGTCCCTTAAAGGAATGCATGGGAAGTACTACACCCCCATAAAAGATGTTTGTCTCTGTATTAATAGTTACTCTGTAGGCAATGTGTTAATGAGATGTTCAAGAGCTTGCAGTTTTGTTTGTAGAGTTTGACCAGCCAAACTTGCCATACATTGCAAATGGCTTCCTGTAAAATCATTTATGGATGCAGCTCCCAGTTGGTATATGCTCTTTGTTTAATGTAACTATGGTCTTCTAAAGCTTGTCTTCTGCCCATAACATGCAGGAAATGGCAGTGATCTTTTTCCTTCTTTGTCCTAATTTGCTTTAACTGAGTTAACCAGACCTCCTGATACACACCAGCAAAGTAAGTCAGTGAAGTCCCAGGGAGTCCATGAAGGGTTGAGAACAAGCTTGTTTAGTGTTAAGAGGAGAAGGCTAAGGGGATGTGGTCTTAGTGCTGTCATCAGAGAAGATGGAGCTGGGTTCTTCTTCGAGGATGGTAGTAACATGAGTGGCGACAGGCACAAGTTGCAACAAGGAAACTTCCAATAAATTCTTCACAGAGATGGTGGTCAAACACTGGAATAGGGTTAGGGTTAGGCTAACATAGAGGCTATGGGATCTCCATCCTTGGGGACAGAACTCGCCTGGACTACACTTGCTTTGAGTTAGGGATTGGAAATAGAGAACCCCAAGAGGTCCCTCTCAACCTAAATTCCTCTTATCAGACAATTTGCCTGCATTGACTGCATTGAAGACCCAGTGCAATTTGCCTTTGGCAATCCAGTATCTTGTCAGATGTCGAATTAGAGCTCCTTTGCGGTATCATTGTTTAACATGATATAGGTATATTGAAACTGCTCTGAGATTTTTCTTAGACAGCCTATCTCACTTGGAAGCGTGATCTTGGCAGAAGCCTAAAGTGGGAAAGACGGTTGTAGATTGCTTACCATAGATGGAAAGAACATAGCTGCTCAGAGGCTGAAAAAGAGGGGGAATGGAAAAAGCAAGCTGAAACTTCATATCTGAAGTAGTAGCTAAATAAGAAATGTTGCAGTAATCACTTGACTGAAAGGGTTTTCTTAATGTGTTGCAAAATGCCCATGTTCCTGAAAAGGGAAAAATAAAGAGCCAGCACAGAGGGTAATTCGGGTAGGAAATATACTTTCATGCCAGGCTTTCTAGCTTATGGTAAAAAATCTCATGAGAAGAATTGAAGTTTTCCTCCAGTAAGTATTAAATATTTGTCCGTGCTATTTCTATCTTCAATTAAGTTAATGTTTAAAATGTCTCTTTTTATGTGCTTCATTTAATAACATATTACACTAGTGACTCATTTGAATAATTCTTCAGTGAAATACAGAAATAATTTTCATGTAACATCAGCAAATGAACATCTTACTTTGATGTATTACTCTAACTTAATATCCCAGCTCAGTCTTCCTTGATGTATTTACTCCAAAGTTGAAGCAATTTAGAAGGCTAAGTGGTATGACTGTGTATTCCATCTCATTACAGACTTAGTGCAACAGCAGTCAAGCACTTGATTTGGTTGGGTGGGACCTTGGGGATCACCTGGTTCCAATCCCCCTGCCATGGACAGGGTGACCTTCCGCCAGACCAGGTTGCTCAAACCTCCATCAACCTGGCCTTGAACACTTCCAGGGATGGGGCATCCACAGCTTCTCTGGGCAACCTCTGCCACTGCCTCACCACCCTCACCAAGAAGAATTTCTTCCTTATATCTAGTCTAAATCTTCCCTTTTCCAGTTTAATGCCATTGTCCCTTGTCCTATCACTCCATGCCCTTGTCAAAAGTCCTTCCCCATCTTTCTTGTAGGCCCCTTTAGGTACTGGAAGGCTGCTCTAAGGTCTCCCCAAAGCCTTCTCCAGGCTAAACAACCCCAACTCTCTCAGCCTGTCCTCACAGGAGAGGTGCTCCAGCCCTCGGATCATCTTCGTGGCCTCCTCTGGACTTGCTCCAACAGGTCCATGTCCTTCTTGTGCTGA
>NW_009604544.1:16804-41068 GCF_000690535.1 Cariama cristata | reverse complement strand
CCCCAGGGGTGGAGGGTGGGTGTGGGGGGGGGGGGGTCTCACCAGAGTGGAGTAGAGGGGCAGAATCCCCTCCCTTGACCTGCTGGTCACGTTGCTTTTGATGCAGCCCAGGATATTGTATAACCCAAGTAGAGGGCAGAAATTATAGGTAAAATTTGCATTTTGGCTCCAGAGCATAAAGAATGTCATATGTCATTCACCGGGTCAGACCTGAATTGCTGTAATGTTTGTAATCGGCAGACAGTGCTTATGACTGAAACTACAAGATGCTTCTAAAAGGGGAGATCTTTTCAGAATGTTTTAGAACTTTTTAGTACATCTTTTCCATAGGTATCTAGGGCTGGATTTGGTACTACGGATCGATATGAAGAAGCATTTAAAGATCTGTCACTGAGACTTTGATATTGTGAGGACATGTGTTTACTATAAGCCATGTTCTGTAATGTTCATTTGTGTGGGTTTTTTGGTCTGTTCTTTTCCTCTCCAAGCACCTTTACCGATGGGGACTGCTGGCACTAGAGAAGGAAATAAACCCCATGTCTTCTGCTAGTTAAGAGAAACAAAAATTAAGATCTTGGGTTCTATACTCATAAAAGCCTTTCAGATCTCTTCCATCTGGAGTTCCTATACACGTGTGTAGACTGAAGCATGTTCATGCATTAGACAAGTAGTTACGTGAAATTATGACAACATAATTTAAAAAAAGTAGAGTGTCTCTATTGCGCCTATTTGCACTGGATCAGTGTAGATCAGGGCTAAGACACGGATAAACACAGAGTACATATTAAGTGCCTTTGTATAGTTGGAGTGTTCAAAGACCAATTGGAGTATCATTTGTTGATACAGTTGTATTTTGGTTACTGTCAACAAGCATGTTCCTAATTCTAAAAATATGCAGGCATAGAGCCTGATGGCTGTAGTTTTAAAGTTAAAATCCAGGTATAAATACTTGAACAGGGAAGAAGACATTGCGTTGTGCTCTGAGCCATGATCAGGTTGTAGTGTGTTCTCAATTTTGTGTGTTCTTTAGTTCTTGGCAGCTCTCGTGGATACTTAGAACCCAGTTTAGTTATCACCGCTCCTTTTTAGCGTCACAGGATATCTACCGAGGCTTCTCTGTGGGCTTCTACTCTTCTGTGCTCATAGGAAATACCAGTCTCTCCATAAGCATAAGGAGTTGACCAGGCTTGTTTTGATGTTTGTGTCTCTTGGTGGTGAGGCCAAGAACATGACAGTACAAGTTCTCGTCAGTCGAGTGCAGGGTGTGCAGCTAGTGTGGGGGGAATGACAGGCACAACTAGATGCTGCTGTTTGGCTTCACACCTTCATTTTTACCAAAACTCTTAAGCATCACTTTTGAGCAAAGTGCTGACAGCTTTTTTATTTAGGCTTATAAAGCTTGCAACTGTTTTGGTATTTCAAACCAACCAGCAACTTAGACATCTACCTAAGCTGTGCTCAAGTGAAAAGCTTGGGTTTTTTCCTCCATGCTTCATTTACGCTGCTGCAATTTATCATTGGGGCAAAGATTGTCATCTTGTGAGGTCTTCCACCACCATGTAAAGTGGACTGTTACATCATGGTGACCCTGCTTTGCTATTCCTTATCTGATGCTTTGCAGCTGTCTCTTAATAAACAGTGTAAGCGAGTTGATAAATGTCTCTTTGGAGAGCAATGGTATTCAGCAGAGGGCAGGTGGGGAGGGAATTACCACTTTCACAGGGTTGGAGAGAAAGCTGAATGCCTTAAAACTTTCAATTCATACAGCGCTATGCCTTAAATAATCTGACTGGAGATATTGCCTTTATGAAGTGGAAACATCTGGCTGGGACTTGAATACCAACCTCTTGTGTTTCTTGTCCGTTGAGTGCCATCACTGCTGGCTTATTGGCATTGCTTTCTAGCAACTGCAGTGGGTGGTTCATTTACTTTGTTGAAGTTTGTATAAATTTGTCCTTTAAAGACAGATGAATGTAGGTGAAGCCCTGTTCAATATGTGCCCAAATCTTGGGGGTTTTGCTTGCCTAATGTAAACTTCATGATATGCTCTCCTGTCAGGCAGTGACGTCAAGATCAGCAGTTGTTACGCTGTTCTTTGTGTGTGGTGGTTGGCAGTAGGACCTCCATCAATACTGATGATACGAGTCCTTTTTTTTTGTGTGCATTATTCAGGGACTGAGAACCCCTTCCCTCCACCTCCAAACTCTGCAATACCTAGCAGAGCTGAATTGTTTTACCCTTTTGTTGTTGGTATACGCTAACAAAGACTGATGGCGACTTGCAGATTTCACAAGGAAGATGTGACTCCTGTGTATACTCATAGGCTCCTTTCAGAAGAGCTTAAGAGACAATCGTGTGTCAGAGAAGGTTTTATAAAAAGACATTCCAAGTGTTTTGCTTCTCATCTGTATTAGTAGTTGACAACAAAGATGTTTCTCGTGTCCCAAGAATTCCTGAGGGAGAGAAACATTTGAAAACTCTTGGTGGCTTGGATTCTTAGAGCTTGTTTTCAAAAGTGATGTTAAGCCAAAGCTTTGGCACTGTGTCAGGAGGAGGTAGGTCCACTCTAACATTGCTGGCAAAGCTCTGTTCTTCCCGGGCCCGGGTTAGGATCTATGTGAGGCTGTGCTGTGTCTTGACACGTTGGGACCCAGCTTTGGTAGCTCAGTAGAGCACTGTTCCTGTGGAGCATGGACATCCGAGGCACTGGCACCAGTGGTACCTTTGGCACCGATCGGACCTTTTGCTGACAGCATGCTGCAATTCTTTTATGAATCAGTTTAATAACAAAAATAGCTACCGGCTTCTTCAGAGACCAAGTCTGTCATGGTACGGTGCTACTGTGATTGCGACGCACTCCCAATAGGGAGTAGGATGTAGCTCCATAGAGGAAAGTCAGACGAAGCTGGTAGAAATTAATCTAGGAAAGAAATGAACACTTCCAATATAAATATAATTTGGCTGGCAGAGCTGCTTCTGCTTTAGGATTTTCTGGTGCCTGCAGTTGGAGCTGCAACGTGATCGTATCCCTTGCTGATTTAGCTGAGACAGTGGCAGTGTGTGCCTGGTCAAAGTCACATGAGTGACTCTTCAAACATTTGATCAAGGATCTTGAAAAGAAAATAGAAAGTAAGTAAATGACAAGAAGGCAGGAAAGGCTCATGCTCTAACTTAAAATAGCGGTACCAGCCCAATCTGTTGTTGTTGAACCTCTGTTGCGAAGGCAGGGAGCTCAGGGCTGGCTCTGGTTAGCTGGCAAAGGTGGCCGTGGCTCCGCAGCCCCAGAGGGCCGGTGGGCTGCTCCTTGTATGTCGGAGTCCTGGGAGGCCACAGGAATTCTGGTTGTTGCTGAGAAAGGGATCAAACATGTTGGGGGAGCAACTATGAAGCGAGAGCGCAACTGCTTGCGGCAGTATCGGTTGCTCCCTTTCTTCTGCTCCTGTCCTACCTGCCAGGGCAACTGGACTTTAAAGCTCTGTCCCAGTTTTGGGCTCAGCATGGCCCCAAGAACATTCCTGTGGAGTAGATAAATTCAGTTTTTCCCACACTGCTAAGAAGCCCTGAGCCAACTTGTAGTAAGTATACCTTCTGGGTGCATTGCAAATGTAGGTACTAAATGGTGAATGGGAGGATCTTCCTCACTGTTGTTCTTGATGTGCCTATCTTTGGATTAGCAGCAGAAAGCAGCTTCTCTTGTAGGATCGTTTTTATGCTGCAGGAAAAGCCGTTATGGCCATCTGTTGAGGAAAATGAGCAGTTTGCAATATGTTACATCTGTAAATGGATAAACTTCCAAGAATTATGTGTGTTTATATACATACTTTGGTGTAATTGAGTATAACTGAGGAATACAACTTGCTGCTTCATTTCCAAGTAACAAGCGATAGGACAAGAGGAAATGGCCTCCAGTTGCACCAGGGAGCTTTAGATTGGATAACAGGAAAAATTTCTTCACCGAGAGGGTTGTCAAGCATTGGAACAGGCTGCCCAGGGAACTGGTGGAGTCGCCATCGCCAGAGGTATTTAAAAGATGGGTAAATGTGGTGCTTAGGGACATGGTTTAGCGGTGGACTTGGCAGTGCTAGGTTGATGGTTGGACTTGATCTTACAGGGCCTTTCCTAAACGATTCTATGATTCTATAATTCTATTATTTCCCTGTAGCTGGTAGCCAGGGTGCTTTTGCAAGGTGGATAGTGGTTAATTATAATTTCAAATGTATTTTATGTATGTGTAGATGATAATGCAAGGATTAACATAGTAGACTCTTAATCTTTCTTGTTGTTTATAATTGGCTAATTATTTCAACACTTATTCTGGCTTTGTTCTGAAGGCTCTCAGCTGGGTTTATTTGATAGTAGAATTGTGACTACTACACCTTGGAGTGCTGGGATTATTTGATTTTGTTCCAGGCTTATCTTTCTCTGAAGTATAGTGGAATATCAATTAAACTTCAATTATTTAAGATTTTTGGAGAAGTAACTATATCGTAAGGCTTCAGAGTTCTTGTTAAGACAAACACTGTTTTTGGGTTTCCTATTGTTTTTGGGTTTCCTATTGTTTTTGGGTTTCCTATTGTTTTTGGGTTTCCTATTGTACCTAACTGGGAGAACTGATTTTAAAAAAAAGCAACAAACAGATATCCTCAGCACGAATAGACTTTTTTCCCCGCGTTTCAATATATCAGTTAGCACAAGCAGCAAACTAAAATAGCAAAGCTAAGAAAGTTGTAATGGCTTTTAGTGATAAGCAGTCAAGTAAGTATCACATGCTAGTAGCTTTGAAATTGTTCGTTAGAGAGAGAGAGATTCAGCTACATCTCCATGATTTACTATGCTTACATGTGATGTATACTCACAAACCACAGGTGGTTTGTATGTAATAGGTTATTTTTTTTGTGTGAAACTCCTCAGTATGGTGTCTGAAGTGGATTCGGTGGTCCTGAGCTTTTCCACGTGTCAGTGCCTAGTCCCTGTGCTTACACCTTAGGGCTCCGGGTGTCACCTCAACAGTAGTACAGCAGGCTCCCGAGACCCAGTAGCCAAACCAGTAGGCAAATCATTTACTTATTTGGCAGCCTGAATTTTACTGGGGCTTCATGTTTACTCAGTCCTGCTCGGAAATCCTCAGCTCAGGGAGTCATGTTACAGGACAGTCTGAACTTTGCTGGCGTTCCTTTCCTTTTCAAATACATTTTTAACTTTTTATGGTTAACTACATATAACTTTTTATAGTGAGAAAGGGCTGTGGAACATCAGTTCTAATGGCTTTGCAAATGGAAGTGAAATGAAGAATGAACCCACTTTAATGTTTTCTGAAATAAAATACGCCGTTTTCATAATTTGGAAGAGGAACACTGGGAGTGTGTAATGTTTTTGCTTGGCAGTATTGAGTTGTAAGTGAAGGATTTGGACAGGCGTATTTAAGGAAACAAGACTGTGGATAAGAGGGCAACTGGGGGGCTAGCTGTTACACTGTGTCAGCATACAGAGGAGGCTCTCTGGCTTCTGCACTCTTCCCAATACAATATGTTCTGTTATCTTACGAAGACACCCCGCTGTCTTAGAAGGTGTCATGTTATAAACTGTACAAAACATGGGCCCTCCGTACAAAAGCCTGTAAGCTAGCCTTGCCGCGGGAGAGGCAGACTCCTAGTGACTGGTACAAATCCAGCGAACGTAAATAAGGCAGGCTTTGGTTGATTCTGTGAAAAATCTCTGCCCTTTGTCCGCTAAAAAGTATCAGTAGTGCTTTCCAGTAGCGGAGGACCCTCTTGGCTGCCTTTATCACTAGGGAAGTTATTTTGATCTCTTATCTGTTCAGTCTCCTGTCTTTTGTATTAAAGATTTTTAGATCTCTCTTCTCCCGCATATTACAGCGTTGTAAGCGGGAGGAAAGTGGGAACTTTGCAAAGTAAGAGGTGACTGATGGCATTAGGTACATACTAAAGGAACAAGGGAGAATCTTGCGTTTGCACTTCTGGTAGAGGGTAATACAATATATGTATTTTAGCTGCCGACTCTTACAGGTGCTTTGTATTGCATCAAGTGAGTCTGACTTCAGTGGGAACTACTCAGAGCATCTGGAATCAGGCACATTTGAGCATCTCCCAGTGCTCCAGTTATCGTGGGATTTTTCCCTCCCTTAACTGAAATGGGCTTCTCTGTACAGGTGCAGCACGCTTTTGTACGGTGTTCTGTCATAGAATAGATGTCTCAATTCCTTTCCAGTGTCTTTCCCTTCTCCCTTATAATTGAACCAGCTGGTTCTATGGTAATGAGTCCTTTTGAACTGTCGGTGTGCGTATATTTTCATTTACACTGCTGGCACTTTGTTCTGAACCTTCTCCCCTTCTGTCCAAGTAAATTACTTACACTCTCAGATCCGTCTCATTGTTCACAATGGCACTGCTGTGGATTCTCCAGATTCTCCTTCCTTACTGAGTTCATTGCTCATTTCGGAATGGACTCTTTCAAACTTTGGTAGGTGTAACTTTAAATAATCCTTGTTAATTATTGTATGAGTCAGAGGATCAAAGGGAAGGAGGGAAAACTATTTTTAATTGCACAGACTATCCTGTGGAGGGGTCTAGCTAACCTATTGACTTCTTGCTATAAAGTAATTTATATTCAAATTAATTTTGACAACTGGCATTTTGTCTGTATTAGCTGTGATCATTTAAACTTCTGTAGCAATTTATAATGTAGTTGGTGTTGACCAGAATAATTTTTTAATACTGATGGGAGAAGTCTCTTGTGCAGTGACTAGAAATACGGCTGATAATTAGGAGTTTGGGAGCATGGTCAAAGATAAGTAGTTGATTGATCACGTTTTAAGATAGTACTGATTGCTCATGAGAAGTAAGTTTCCAGAGATGCACAGAGAAAGCCCAAGAGGCAATGGTCACAGCGTAACAGGAGTTAGACATAAGGAAAAAAATAGTTCATAGTGAGGTTGGTCAAACAATGTAACAGGGGTTACAGAAAACCCTATGCTATGAAAATGCTGCAATGGAAAAAATGTTGCTTTACAGAGGAAATGGAGGGCGATGAACATCAGATCGCTGGTTCCCAGTCATTGATACACATTTGTAATAAAGTTAGGTCTGTGTTCTCTACTGTCACTCTGGGCTCTGTCTTCAGTCCTGGGCCAGCCAGCTGTCTTAGCAAGTTCTTGATTAAGCACATGGAATATTAATTTAATCAGCTTGCTGAATCGGGCCCTCCTGATGAATTCCCATCTTTCCTCATTTGCACAAAGCTTATTTGCCAGCCACACAACTGAATGAGAAGGAATGGGTTTGCTCTTCACAACCAAGGACTCTTTGATGCCAACAACTGATAGAGTAATTCAATGAGACTGGGAATTCCCAATCACGTAAAGTTTCTTAAAGAAAAATGATTGCTTATCTCAATTAGTAACATTCCCTGAAAAGGGGTCCATGGCCTACATTCTGCTGGAGCCGAACAGGTAACTAAACAGAGGAACCTTTTAAAGCTCTTCTACCTGAACACCCAACATAACTTCATCTTTTTCTATAAATCTTGCTCTTAGTGTATTTTGTTTAACTTGGTCTCGCATCCTAATGGGAGATGGGATAGAAGCACATAAAATCTTCAAGGCCTGAGAAATGCACGTTTGAGGCCAATGAATAAGTTTAGTGGTGTTTGGGTCAGACCCCAAGAGGCGGTTCTGAAGCACTTGAACCCTCTGTGCCTGATGATTATTTTTAATTGCTGTACTGCCAAATGATAAAATACACTGAGAGAAGACAGGATCACTTGGGGCACTGTATTACTCAACCACCTGCTTTATTGAAATCAATGGGTTATTTGCTTGCTGTCTTCTGTGGTTCTCAGATCAGACCCTATAAAAAGTTTAGTATGCTTTCAAAACGGCATTTTATTTAATCTTATTCTGCTTGTCACTTAAAGCTAGTGGTTTCACCTAAAAATGAACATGACTGCTTAGATTTTGATTTTTGCCAGAGTTGTAACATAGATTGTGAGTCTAGAACTGAACTAGTGGAAACAACTTACCTAGTGCTACAAGGATCGCATTTCTTAATGATGTAGAAAAGTGGTTTTCCATCTTTTTCAAACTGTGGAGCACTAACTATTTTCCAGCAGAAGCTGGTAGTCTGAGTTTTATGAATTTTAAGCTGCTAACTGTAGACTTGGTTCTCATATTTACTTTTATTAGACTGTAAACCCTGGAGCATCCAGAAACTGTAGGTTCAAAGCTTTCTGTCTAGAGCTGCTCCTGTGTTTTGAACGCTGAATGTCTCTCCTGTGTATGATTTAGAAGTATAAATAAGTAGGGAGCAGCTAGTGCTACAACATCCCGTGCTTTTAGGTGTTGTACTCTCTTGGAGGCACTTGTTCACAGCTCTTATTTCATATAACTCTACTATTCCTGTTTCCCACCACATGCACGTACTGTAAACATCGTTTACCTTTCCAGGAACAGAGTCTTGCTATCTGCTTTTGCAGAAGCAGACACATGCTGTTGGCTCGTTTTCATTTCACGACCAGGGTGCCAGTAAAACAAATGATTCAAACACAGCCCTCCACGTATGGCGATGGGAAATCCGCACCCCCAAATTCATTTGCGTGGAGTACAAGTTTCTAAACAACAAGCCCTGTTTCCAAATGCAGAGTGCACCCATTACTGCTTTTAATCTCAGCATCTTTCTCGTTCCCTACTCATTTATTACCTGAATTGAAGGTGAGGCTGAGTGTGCGTGTTTCCCTGGTTCTTTGCAAGGTGCTGTAGAGAAGCAATCTCTTTGTACTTCACCCAAACAACTTGCACACAAACTTTTTGGAGATTCTGCGTGTGTGTGTGTGAGCAAAGTGACAGAGTGGGGAGAAAGCTGAATTCAGATGACATCTTAGATTTATTTCACAGTAAATCTAAGGAGCCTGGTTTTAATTTTGCGGTGAGGTTCTCTAAAGCCCCACGTGGATCACCCTTTTGTAACAAGGTAGGTCTGATTGTTTGTGTGAGCTGAATTCAAGGCTTTTAGATCTCGGAGAGAGGCATGTGTTGTTTGTATTTCACATCACAGAGATCCTTACTTTTGTAGGCATTAGATGACTAAACATTTTAAAGCCATTCAGTCCCTCCGAGCGGAGAAAGATGTAGCTGGCAAACATATAATGCTGATTTTTCAGTATAATCCAGTTACCTAGCCAGGCACAAACTTCTGGACTTGAGTGCTGTTGCTTTTTATGAAATATCTACACATAGGAGCCTTCATAGCACTAATTAGCAGAAATTCTGGGCTCATGTCTGTCTCTTGATTTTCGGCATGGTTTTGGAGCCCAGGGGCCCAAATCGCAGAGTACCCACCTGCGCTAAGCACTGGAAAAACATGAGCTCTCAGAGGCAATCTGTACCCTAAAAAGTGTACAATTTGATTGTCTCCTGCTTACTCACAGAGTAGTAGAGGTCAGAAGGGTCCCCTGCAGACCATCTATTCTAAACGTCTGCTCAAAGCAGGTTGCTTAGGGCCATGTCCAGACAAGTTTTGGGTATCTTCAAGGACAGGGACTCCACAAGTTCTCTGAGCAGCTTCTTCCAGTGTTCAACCAACCTTACAGTAAAAAGTTTCCTTTTCTTTAATCAGAATTTTCTGTATTTCAGTTTGTGCTGATTGCCTCTTGTCCTGTCACTGGGCACTACTGAGAAGAATTTGGCTTCATATTCTTTATTACCCCCATCAGGAATTTATATGCAACAATAAAATCGCTCTGAGCCATGAATCTCTTAAGAAAAAGTCAAAGAGCACATGAATTTCTACTAAATGAGCTCTAAGTATGCCAGATGTAGAATATTTTGGGGAGAGTGGAACTGTTTTCCAAGGTCCTCACTTTTTCTTTGTATCCCATAGGGTACGTGGTGCTATCAAGGTCCTTCACACCTTTTTATTTGTTTTGGTTAACATAGTACATGTTTTGATTTCAGCACAGTGCACTTTTAATTTTTATTTTTTTTCTCAGTTGGTACTGCCTTCTTCCTCGCAGTTTCACCATGGAGAGGTGAAACCATAAGGCCTGGTCTTCCTTCCTCGGTCTGTGCAGCCTTGCACCGGCTATAAGTTTGCGTGGGAAGTGTATAATGGTAATGCTGTTTCCCTCTTTTCCAGAGGAAATAAAAGAGAATGTATGCAGCCAAGAACTGGAAACTTCAGTAGTATGAGACTTACCACTTAGTTCACTTACTTTCATATCTACGCTATTGCTTTCCTCTCACAGATACTGCTCTTATTCAGTGAATATATATGTCTTCATTGAAGGAATAATGAGGTTCTAATGAAGTGAAAAGGAAGGGTTTGTAGCAAAGAAAAATGAACAATTTGTTCCTCCATCAATAATGTACGTAGTAATTGACAAAAAACTTCTTACGCAGTCTGATTTGTCTACGTTTACGTAAAATAATACCTTTTTTAGCCACTTTCAGTAGGCTCAAAATCTATTTTCCAGGCCCCCAGCTTCCTGGTAACGTGACATCAGTCCAACAGCCCAAGCTGGTGATTATATTAAAAGAAGAATATAATAGGACAAAAGAATAAGACTGTGGCTCGATCTTTTCCATTGATAAATTTAGAACTTGTAAAAGCTGAAGTAATAGTTGTGGTGATAAAAAGAAATATAATTTTATACTTACCCGCTGTTCTAAAAAAAACCCAGCGTATAATTATTGTGGGAGGAAGAAAAATACATCTCTCCCCCTCACTCTGCTACTTTTTCCCCTTCTCTTCAGTGTTGAAATCATCCAGTTTAATTAAATCACCAACCTATTTCTGCACAAAGGATGACATTTCATTAATGATGTAAGATGTGGATGAGACAGAATTAACCGAATTTTCAAATGGATTTCAATTTAGAAAGGGCAACATGTAAAGATGTCTTGTAAATGTGTGGGATGAGCTTGTTGAGCAGCTTTCTGAAGGAGATGGGATTATAAAATGATGAATAACTAGACAACAGTGTGTGTCCCCCCCCCCAGTTTCTAACAGTCTTTTTGTAATCTCAGTTGATGGAAACGTAGGTGCCTGACATCATATATCATGTATATATTAGAAGCAGAATGAAAAAACAGACTTGTGGTGATTGCTCGCAAGATACATATAAATACATATAATTTTCTCTGTAATTTTTAGCTAAATAGTAGCCTTCAGTGGCTTTGTCAATGTTACCACCGCCTTAATCTGTTTTTGGGGAGAAAAGCAACAAAAAGAAGAAAACTAGTCTCCCCAAAATTGTTTTGAATCATCACTTTTGGTAGCAATTTTCCGGACGCTTATTGTCGTGCTTAGTTGAGGTCCGAGACATCAGGCCCCTCTTGCATGCAGATCATTGCTTCTCAAGTTATGGTTTTGTCAGAGCAGTTGTGATTAGGCTAGAGCCCAGATCGCTCTGCGTGCCGTTGCCTTCAGGCTAGGACTGTGGTCTTGCCATCGCTGACGTGAACTGACCCAGCACAAAATGTTGTTCCCTGACCTGTAAAAGGCTTTGAGGTTTGAGGGGTGCTGGTCTACTCTGTGTCAAGAGTCTTAGGTAAAAATGTATGAGAAGCTAAACTAGGATATAGGACTACACTGTGCAGAAGTTGAGTATGCTCTTTGGGCTTCATAATGTAGCCTGATATCATTACCTTTGCCATATTTTGTTTGGTTTTGCTTTTTGTGCCAGTCACGTTTCTTTCCTAGCAGTAAATCCAAGGGAACATCATTTAGGTGACAGCATTTACAGGTAACTGGGACGGGCTGAAGGAGGCTGTTTTGATCTTAGGATGTCAGGCACTGTGATTGTGGCTTGGCTCACTTTTCAAGAAGCCTGTTTTACCGTAAGGAAATATGCCCGCAGAATATATATTGTATACCGAACCCAGCAGGCTGGGGTTTTCACAGCAGATCGGTGGTCATATAGTAAATTGTTGTATACATTGGAATAGATTTGAAGAATTGTAAATTGTTACCAAGCTGTTCTGTCATCTGCAAGGAGAGCAGATAATCTGCTTCATCATTCAGACCTACATTCCTAAAGTTTTTCTGTATGTATTAGGGGTCCACACTGTATGGCCAACTTCTCTTACTCCGAGTTTAGACATACCTTTCTAATTTTGCCTTTATCCAGTTTTCCTAAGAATTATATTCTGAAGGTTTTGTGAGTTTTGTTTTTATTTTTAACTTTGCAAAGTTGGGGGAAGAAAATGTCACTTTCATTTCCATATCGCCAAAATTTAATTTTTATCAAAATATTCTCAAAACTCATTAACCTCTGAGAACAGGGTGTTGTGGAAGAGACAGTAAAGAGGTTTGAAACAGACGGCAAAAAATCTATTGATAATCTGCCCTCTAAAAGTGTGAAATTAATTTTTTGCCACTCTTATGTATGGGGTAAGGGGGCTGAAGGCACTAAGCCTTCTATTAGGAGGCAGATTTTCAGGGGTCAGGCTGTGAAGCTCAGAATGAGTGAGCAAATTAAAGTGTTCCCCTATTCTTTCTTGACACAAAAACGATCATATAGTCATTTTTGCTAAGCTCTGTTTTAAAAATTTTTTTTGCTGCTTCTGTTGAGAGCAAAAGCTTGAGCTGCAAAGTTGTCAGTGGTGGTTATAATGAAGTAAGGGCCAGAGGTTCCCACTATTCCACCTGTCTGTGTTTGTGTAACTATGATTCCTGACTGAAAAGAGCAGACCCTGTGTAACAAGAAGATTTGCCTTTCTGCTTAGAACATCAGTCTTGACTACTTGCTCAGGAATGGGAGGAGGTCATCTTCTGCAGGAGGTGTGGAAATGGACTTTAAGATTGATATGAAAGGGACCTTCTACGACATTTACACAAAAAGTTTGTGTAAGATGAAGCACGTGCTTTTTAGGTGGAATATGGACAAATAAAAGCAGATTGAAGGAGTGCTGAACAAGTTGAATTTAGCCTTGTTACCGGAATAAGGTGTTACCAGGAGAAATTCAGAATTACCATCCTGTCTGTCCTTTGGCCTGGGGAAACGCAGCTCCATCAGCAGGAACAGAGCTGGAAATCAAGGTCACAGTTCATCCCAAGAGTTCAAGGTCATGGTGGGAAACTTCATTCTGAACTTGACTTATTTCTAAACAAATATACAAGGTGATGTTTTTCTTTCTTCTGTAGGTATTTCTTGGTTTTATTTTTTCCCTTCTTGCTCTGAATCTTGTTCACAGTTATGGGGGCCCACTGGCTAGCAGAACATTGCGTTGGCTTCCGCGTGGAAGGCAGGACTGTACTGTGCATGCACTGTCCTTAACGGGCCTTTTCTCTCTTTCAGAAAAAGGAATGAAGAAAATGAGCAACATATATGAATCAGCAGCCAATACCCTGGGAATTTTTAACAGCCCATGCCTGACTAAAGTGGAACTGCGAGTTGCGTGCAAAGGCATATCGGACAGGGATGCCCTCTCAAAACCAGATCCTTGTGTCATCCTTAAGATGCAGTCGCATGGCCAGTGGTTTGAGGTGAGTGTTTAATAAAATAAAAATGATTCTTCTGATGCTTTAGGACAGCGTAGACAAACTGAGGCAAAATTCAAATAGCAAGAACAATAAAGAGAAGCAGCAGTTTGAAGCCTATGGCATAATCTCATAAGAGTAAAGGGAGATTTTCCATTAACTCTAACACCCTTTGAATCGGACTCTTAATGACCCTTTGAACTTCTCTTTGGAGTCTAAGTTACAAATGAAGATGATTAAAGAATGAAGCATCACAAAACTTTTTCCTTTAGGCCCTCTTGTTTCATAAAAGCTATGTAATAGCAGAGATAATGATAGTGACCGTCATACATTCCAACTAAAGAAGTAAAATGCTGTGGAAGAGAGGAGTAATTATGACTAGTTGGCAAGGAATTTGGTGACAGAGTAGCTTGATTTGCAAATTTGAAGCATTACAGTTGGATTCACAGTTGAAGTTAGTAACTTTAATGCATTTGCCTTATCAATTCGCCTTGTACTGCAGATTACATGTTTGATTAAAATCCCGCTTTGTGTTATTTTACCTAATCTTAGAAACCATTTGATTGATAAATGGAAACAGGATGTCTTAGAGATGTGCAAATTGTAAATGAAGAACATTAGAAAGGAATGTAATATTTTAAATGAAATCTTGTTGGTTATTTTACTTAAAAGTTACACTTGAGTGTTTGTGGTTAATCAAACTAAAAGGTGTGAGTTTTACTGGAAAGTATGTATGAGAAAATTAGGAATGTATTAAATCCAGTTCACTTTGAGTGAGTATTCATCCCTCTCTTTTGAACGGTTTTGGCATTCAGAATAAGATTGTGTTATCTATCAAAAGATAAAAATAATAATAGCTGTGAGCATATGCAGAAAGCAAAATCCTAAATTCATGAATTTTCTATAGATAGTGTTTTCAGCCAAGTTTGTCAGGCTTTGGGGGTTTTGTTCCAGTTTTTCCAGTTGTGTGGTTTTAAGCTATGGACCTCTGCAATTTTTCCAGTGCAGGGTCAGCACCAGCATAGCAAAGTTAAGGTTTTTTGGTGGCATTCTTCCGCTCTTCTTAGTTTGCTTCTGTGGAACCATTAGATAGGTCCCTGGTAGAAAACCAGTCTATAAGTAGAAATAAAACTCTCACGGTTGTCCTAGTGCTACAAAAATCAGTGTCTTCATGTAATTGAAATTTAAGATGATATAATAGTACAAAAAGAGGTAATTCTAGCTAACTGTGTAGAAAGGAGCATTTACCTGCACTGTATGTAATCACTCAAATAGTAGAAATGAACCAAGCAATGAGTTAAAGGTCAAAATAAGTGAAACACCCCTGTTTGGAAAGGACAGACTGAAATCTTTTGGGCCATTTCAGTTCTCTGAATAACTTTGAGTGTGTTTCACATAGTTTGTCTGTGGCCAGTTATAAGCAGGGTAAGTAGCTTTAAACTACATATTCTCATGTTGTAATGGAGATTCCCTTTATTTGATGTGGGTTTTAATTTGGAAAGCGATTGTCTGAATAGAGTAATTCATGCAGAACAGATCTGCTCACTGATACGATTCTCATCTTACGTCAGTTGCTCCTACTCTGTAATGAAAGTCCAGGGTATTCATTTTAGTATGAACAAAAAGTTTTTATTAGTTCATGTTCCTATCAGCGCTGCAGAGCTAATACAGCTCTGACATGATGAGCCGTTTCCTATTCTGGCCAGCGCATTCTCAACAGAATTTTTAATTAAGTTCCAATTGCTGAGCTAAATTGAGCAGAGTCACTCAGGTATAGCTGAAAACATAATTTGGCTGGAAGAATCTTCTGCTGATGACAACCAATGATCCAGCAAGACCTCAGACAGCAGACGGACTAATAATTAAAAAAAAAAAATCTACTTGCCTGCAAAGTGAGTATATTCAACATAGAAATCACTAAATGGCAACCCAGAGAGAAGTAGAACTGAAGAGTTTTGCATCTATGGGTTTAGTGGCTTCATGAACTTGTCTTGAATTTCCAAATACCTTAAACCCCTTGATGTCTCCAAACAGTCGGTAGCAAAATCCGGTATTACTGAAACATGGGTCCTGATCACATATTCTGGTTGTGTGGAGGATTTATGAATGTGGAGCAGCTGGGTTGAAGGTGCCTTAGATACAGGTTGTGGTCTGTCTATGGTTGTGCTCTTTCAAATTGGTGCTTTTGAAATGTATGGAGGGTGCTGAGGACTGACCGCACAGCGCCTGCAGGGCCAGATGCAGCTGAAGCTGGTGGACTTAAACTGATGGGAGTGCATTGTACGTGCAGCGGGTGATGCTGGAACGTGAGGGAGTCTCTCTGTAGATGCAGACAATCCCTGGAAGTGAGGAATCTGTGCATATTGTCTCTGGGAAAAATTTTGATAAAACATGTCAGCCCATCGTGGAGGAGAAATTATTTTTTTTTCCAATTCTGCAGTACTGTGTATACATATGTGTGTGTTTGTGTAAATTATGCCACCCGCACATATAAATATGGAATGAAAATACCCATGCTGTTGTAGAGTGGGTAGATGCTGTTTCCAGAGATTGGAAATGGCATATATGTATTTTTTAGAAAAAAAAAATTTTTAAAATGTGGTGTTTTTTCGGGAGCTTTTGTTTGTTTGTTTGGGTTTGATTTTTATTTTTTTCCCAGTCACAGAATGGGTGAGGTTGGAAGCGACCTCTAGAGATCATCTGATCCAACCCCTGCTGCTCAAACAGGGACACCTAGACCCAGTTGCCCAGGGCTGTGTCAGGCAGGTTTTTGAATATATCTAGGCACGGGGACTCCACAACCTCCATGGGCAACCTGTGCTAGTGCTTGGTCGCCCTCACACTAAAAAAGCATTTCCTGAATTTCCTGTGCTCCAACTGGTGCTCATGGCCTCTGGTCCTGTCAGTAGCCACCACTGAAAAGAAGCCTGGCTATGTCATCTTTCCCCCTCCCTTCCAGTATTTATATATATTGATAAGACCCTCCTGAGCGGGGAGGTGGCCTCACCCGTCCGAAGAAGAGAGGGAGGACCACCTCCCTTGATCTGCTGGCCATACTTTGGCTAGGATGTGCCTTTGCCACAAGGGCACGCTGCTGGCTCGTGTTCCACTCGGTGCCCACCGGGCCCCCCAGTTTCTTTTCCGCAAAGCTGCTTTCTGGCTGATCCCGACCCTCAGCACGTACTGGTGCCTGGGGTTATTCCTCTGCAAGGGCAGGGGTCTGCACTTCCCTCTGTTGAACTCCATGAGGTTCCTGTTGGCTCATTCCTTCAACCTGCCCAGGTCCCTCTGGATGGGAGCATGACTCCCTGGAGTATCAGCCGCTCCTCCCAGTTTGGTGTCATCTATAAACTTGCTGAGGGTACGCTCTGCGCCATCATCCCGATCATTAATGCAGATGTTAAACAGGAGTGGATCTAGTCTTATTCCCTGTGGTATGCTGCTGGTCACTGACCTCCAACTAGACTTTGTGTCACTGATGACGAGCCCCTGGGTCTGGCCGTTCAGCCAGGTTTCAGTCCACCTCACTGTCTGCTCATCCAGTCCATACATCAACAGGCCCTTGGTGAGGAACTTATGGGAGACAGTGTCAAGGGCCTTACTGAAGTCCAGGTAGACAACATCCACTGCTCTCCCTTCATCTGCTAGGCCAGTCATGCCATCGTAGAAGGCTATCATGTTGATCAAGCAGGACTTCCCCTTGGTGAAGCCATGTTGACTACCCTTGATGATTTTCTTATCCTTAATGTGCCTGCAAATGGTTTCCAGGATCAACTGCTCCATCACCTTCCCAGGAATCGAGGTGAGACTGACCGACCTTGTAGTTGCCTGGATGATTTGAGGATGACCACGTTACTCCTCAGATGTGAAACCATTAGGAACACGTGCAGGACATAGATGAGTACTCAAAGAAGTCTGGGTGTTGTTGCCAGTTCTAGCACGGATATGCTGCTATTTTTCTCTTACTCTCCGGGTAGATATTTCACCATCAAGAGAACTGTACATGCACAAACACCTCCCCGCCACATTTCTCTGTGTGTGTATGTTGACACTGCTTGAAAAGCACTGTCTCCACCAATCTAGAATTAAAATGATATATTGTGTCTCCCAGGAAAATCGGCAGTTTACTCTCTCTCACATGAAGTTCCTATTTTTAGCCTGAGATGACAGGGTGTGATGTAACAGAATTTAAGATTATGCTATCCGTGTGTACTAAAAGACAATTTGCTGATCTGGGGCTCAATTTTAGCCCTTCTGGACTTAGTTTTAGGCAGGTACACTTGCAGGGTAGCCAAATGTTGTACTACTTAAACTGTTTGCTTACGATAGTAATTTGATGGCTGTTTTTCCATATTGATTTGAATGTGTTCAAGGAGTTTAATTACTGGATTAAGCTTCAGATAGTGAATGGCTGAGTCGGGTAGCGCAATCAGACAAAGGTACGTGGTGGTATGTTCCTTTTCTCCAATGATTATTTTACCCACCTGCAGTGTGAATGTCCTTGTGTAATAAAGGTTGTAGTTTTCAGCTGAGCTGTGCTAGCACTGAAATTCTCATCAGCTGCTTATTCCTAAGAAAGTAGCTTGGGCCTGTTCACAGGCTGTTATCTGCATATGGCAAGTACACATGTTATTGTGAAAGTCAAGTAAGTTGTTGAGCTGTGTCTGGTCATACGAGATTTACACGAGATCCAGAGGTGTAATGCAGCCAGATGGAACATGATGTCTGTAACTACAAAAAGAGAAGGGGAGGTTAGGAAGACAGTAGCCACGTCTGGAAATCAGGGAGGGCTTCCTGTAGCTTTACTCGTACGGCTGTCTGCAGCAGGACACGCAATATCTGCTCCCTCGTAGATCTGCAGTTTTGGCTTGCTCCCCTAAGTTGTTATTAAACTTGAAGTAACTGCAGAGCAAATAAGGCAGGACGCGAGGACAACATGCAGTTGCTAAAATTCATATTGATTGAATTGGGTGAAATGCTTTGGATGGATAGGTTTGTTTACTGAAATAGTTTGTGGGTTTTTTTTTTTTCATTAAAATGTTAACTGAAGTCACAAATTTGGTGAAACTTGGTGAGCTTTGATAAAAATGTATAGGGCAAACCCGCAACTTTTCCTTTTTGTGTCATTTAGCATGACATTTGTTTTAAAGGATCAGCTTGGCATCATTAAAAAAACAAAACTGAGTTTTCTTTTTTGTTTTAAGCAGTAATCCTGCATATCCACAGAGACCTTCATGCAAACAGACAGTAGAGACCAGTTAGCTTGGAAACGCGTGGAACTAATTGATGTGTAGAATATCAGCAGAGCCTACTAAACAAGCTACCTAGGAAATCAAGCTCTAGGAAGGACACAGCCTTGCTCTTTGTCTGTATTTGCTTTCCCCCTTAGTCCTGCTCTCGCTTTTGTTTCATTTCTGAATTAATTCCAGTGTCCTTCTCCTTCCTCTGCCTCTTCACCTGCCTCAGCTCCCCATTTCTATTCCCAGCACCTGCTGCCTCCTTTGTTCCTCTGCATATTGGGGAGTGAGGGAGATTCCCTGCCCCTTCCCAGCATGGGGGAAGGATCTGAAGAGAAGACCTTGAGGCAAGTTTCAGGTACTTGTTGCCATAGATACCCAAAAGTGTCTCTCATGTTATCCATCTGTGGCTGGTACAGCCCACCGTAAAAACCCAACAAGCCGTGAAATAGGGGAGCCTGCGGATTGACTCTACCAAACTGTTCCAAAATAACTACAGAAGCACTGTGACAAGGAAAAAAAACCAACCAAAACTATGTGTACGTATATAAATAAACCCAAATAAACACATCTTTTTCAGTTCATGTAGATGACCAGAGTAATAGATGAAGCATTTGGGCGAAACTGAGAGTTTAATGATCAGGAACAAGAACTGCCACCACCAGCAGCCATAGAGAATCAGGCTCAAGACCCGTCTGACCCTTGCTAGGTGGTGGCAGTGAAGAAGTGTGGGATCAGGGAAATGTAAAAGTGTCTTTCCAGCTTGCTCTGCCAGCCCTCGGCAATCTGCAGCTCAGGGAGCTCTTAAACAAGAGTTTGTGTCTTTGCAATTAAAAAATGTTGGTAGAATAACTTCCATAACTTTGTTCAAATAATTTTAAAAGTTTTTGTATTTAAAAAATAGACTTTCATGATGTCCTGGGACATAAGAGTTCTGCAGCTTAAGTGGTGGTTGAATAAACTAATATTACTTGTATTTTTTTTTTAACTTGCCACTTGCTCATTCATTTTAAGTCCCTTGTTCCTGTATTGGAGGAGACACTGTGCAAATCCCTGTTCATTTTCTCAATGCCATTTGGGATTTTAGTCTTGTTTGATTTGTCTGTGACTGCATAAGGCGGCAACCATTACGTTCTCTATTTTGAAGATTAAGCATATCTAACCCATCAAGGAACATGGGTTAGTTTAGATGGTTATTTGAACCACATTTATTTCGGAGCATCTTAGAGATGCAGTGCCAAAAGCTATTGCTGTATTCCCACAGAGATTTTGAGGCAGCGATTTGGGATTTATTCTCTGCTTTAAAAAGCCGCAAGGCTTCACAGTAGGCTGGTTTATTGAATGTTTGGTGGCTTTCTGGAATTTTTTTTTAAATAATGGTCAATGCTAGAGCAGATTCAAGATATTCTTTTTCTGATTTCACTCTGAGATTTCAACTTGGTGAACAAACATCCTGTAGAAAAGTGATTGTAAGTAATGAGGTAACAGTAAGATGAACATACCAGATTTTTCTCTGACAAAGAAAGGGAGTTACAAAGTTCTGATGAGATGTTTTGTATCAGATTATGCATGATGTGGTAGCAGGGAGGTGCTTTCACTGAGTAGCTGTTATGAAATTGGCTCTTCTCATTGTGAAGAAAATTCTGATTGGTTTGCAGATTTGGGGGTTTTTCTCTTCTGGATGTAGAACGGGGCTGATAATTGGAACTGCTACCTGCATTTTCTCTGGCCAAAGCTTAGGACAAAGACTTTAACGAAGTGCTAGTTTTATTGTAAGTACCTTTGGATTCCTGCGAATCTTGGTTGATGAAAGCCAATGGGGAAGAATTGAGTCTTTAATGGAACTGATCAAGACCTTCATCAGAGATGCTTTTTAATTAAGCCACCATGTGGCCAAGATCCTGCCAGTCCAGTTGGTTGGGCCCTGCTGCCCAGAGCTCTCGGGCCTGCAGAGCACCCGCTCTGTGCCCTGCCCGTCTTGCACATGAGGGTCTCTTAGCGCATGTCTTGATTACTTGACCTTTGGAGTGAAGAAGAAATGGGAGCAGTCCTGCTGCATTCATTTCCCAAGGTGCATCCCTAGAAGATGATGTTTAAGAGGTTTGTTTTTTCTTTTTTTTTTTTTTTTCAGGTGCGATTAGACGACTCTTGTTCTAGCTTATCAAACAGAAAGCTGTGATTTTTATTTGACACCGCAACAATGGACCTGTGTATATGCCTTTATAGCCTATTGTATCCTCATAATTCAATATTGTACTTTTCTTTCTCCTTTTTCATTAAGTGTATGTCAATGCTAATGAATGCTTCTTTGCTCAGGACTACTTGGTGACCTCTGTTGCTGCCAAGATTTGCTTTTAGCTTCTGCTTTCTGCTGCTGCTAAACTTCCCTGAAGTTCTTCTGTATGGTGTGAATGACAAAGACAGCTCACTTCTTTTAAACACCACTGGAAGTCTGCAGGGTCAGGCTGCAGGTTAATTGAGTATTTTATCTCAGTCCATTGTCAGCCTCATTCATCTAGTTGGATATTCTACTTTCCAAGCCTTAATATTTTTGAGGCATCCTCTGTTCCAAGGGTTTCCCTGTTGAAGAGCTCCTGTCATTAACTCTTCCAGGGGAAAAAAGTTCTCCACATGGAGGGAATCTACTGTAAGTTTTCTTCCATATCCTACGGAACATCTTTCATAATATTCTGTTCAACTCCTAATGCTCCTAAAAGTACTCCTGAGTACTTTTTTACAAACATAGATGCATAAACTCAAACCCTGGAATTGCATTTTATATTGCCCTTCTTTTTAAGAAAAAGGACAACTCCCTTCCTCTCACAGGTCTTTCCCAACTACTTATGCAAAGTCAGAAGTCTGAAAACTAGAGGCTGTAAAGCTTTTGTGTTGGCAAACATTTGATTAGAAGCTGGTACTGGGAATTCCTTCCTCCTGTGCCTAATTCCGAAACATGAACATCGTTAGGTTTTGATGAGATTTTTCTTTTTACACCCCACGTAGTAATAAGTGACTACTTATTTTAAATCCATTTTGTAATAACTCTTCTTTGCATTTATCTGATGCATCACTGCTGCTTTCTGTTGAGCCTCCTCCTTGTCTCAGCATTTAAACATAGCCACAGTGTGTTTCCTGTCTTTTTAAATCAACTAGTGTTTAAACTTGAACTTATTTGAATGAGACAGATTGTCTCAACTGAAACCAAATACTGTCACATTGAGTCAATATATATGAACTATGACAACGTTCCACTAGCTCAAACAGCAATTTCTGCTTCTGTTGTGCAGTTTGTGAACTGTAACGTGTGCGCAAAGGAGAGAAAGAGAAAACTCACGTTGTAGAAGTCTGTTTCCTTACTGAGAGTGGTCATGTTTGGGCTGGCCGCTCTCTACCAGAGCGGTGGGATCCCCTCCCACCGCAGCAGCAGCAGGAGGCTGGCTTCTGGCTGTATCTGTCCAGCTAAATCTCTTCAGGTCCCCTGGCTTCATGTCATGGCAGAGCAAAGAGTTTTTTTCTCATAAGTTTACATAAATGAATAAAACCAAGTGTACTCCTGGGAAGCCACAGGAGAGCTGGTAAGAGCTACACGGTCTCTCCCGCATCCTGTGGCCTGGAGCATCCTCTGCTGGGAAGATCGGCTGTTGGGACCAATTTCCAGAAGCCTTCTGCCTGGTAAAGCTGCCTCTATCTAGGACAGCCATGAAAACAAAAGAATCAAAGGATGTGTGGGAGCCCATGGTCATTTTTCCATGTTAGGAACATATATTTGTAGGTATAACCACACCCCAGTGGCCATCCTCAATTAGCGCGTGTCGGTGTGTTTGCAAGCAGCGCTATGTACGTATCTTCCCGTTTGTACCCGTGAAGGAGGGAAGCGGGCTGGGTGCTCCGTTGTCACGTTTCTCTTATGCCTTTGCAAACGTTTGTGTATTGTGGCTGGTAGAAACGTCTTGAATGGTTTTAAGCTGCCTGAAAATTTTGCCCTCATTGTAACTGGTGCGTAATATGATTGTAGACATGAAATATCAAGAAACGACTGGGAGGAGTTCTCATTTATTCTTGTATTTGTTACATTTGGTCAAAATACCATGGCTGACAAAATATATCACTTTTACTAATAAAAGCTTTTTTTGCCTCAGAAACAGGGCACTTGAATTACTTCCCATCCCCATGCCCAGCTGTAAATATTTCTTTGTTATTATTGCACTTTCATCAGTATTTCTAATGATCCTAAGGTGTGCTTGGAAATACTGCCTTTAGCCCTGCTGTCTATTTGATGGTTCTCAATTCATGCTTCACTAACTTTTCACAACTTTTTCTCAGGATAACTCTCCATGAAAGCTGTGACTCTTTAAACAGTGTTCCTAGTCGTATTAGTAAAACAAGAGTTTTCTAATACTCACTTTTTAAACCAAGTCAAGCCCTGTAGTTTTGTTGTGCGAGTAGGGTAGGAAAAAAAACAAACCACAAGACACCATTCAAAAATGTTTTCAAAATTATCTAAGGAAGATATCGGGAAAAGGAAGGCTTTACAGTGCTCCCACTGCTTTGTTAACGCTGGATAACTGGCTTGGTAATCTGTCACAATTTCTGTGTTTAGATATGAAGTTGTTTGTCACACCTGTAAGCCTGAATACTGGTGTATGGTATTTATTAGTAGTACTCTTCGTATTATTCAGAGGGTAAGGAATAGATCCGAGGGCTTGCAAATACCCTCCGCACTATGGCTAGCTAAGAGTATTTTCTTCTTCTGAAGATTTCTCCAGAATCTGTAGCGGTAATGTCCGGTTGCACAAAAAAGGACACTTGAGCTTTTCTGTACCCAAGCATGTGAGGACAGCCTTTCAGCAGAATGACGGCCTCGTCAGGTCGAGGTGCTTAAAGGGGAGAATTACCTTTGTTTTTCTGTGTCCCTGTGGGGCAGAGACTAGGTAAGGTGGACCGAGAATGTGCAGGTGGTGGGAAACCTTCAGCTGTGGCTTCCTTGCAGGTCAAGATAAAAGAATTGACAGCCATGAAAGATGAGCTTAAGAAAGAGCTTGCTTTCTCTGTCTCTCCCATTTGCTCAGGAATTAAAGCAGAGATTGTAAAATAAAAGCTGGGATGTGTTTTCTCATGCAATACTGCAGTAGGTTTTTGCAGATATAGATCCTCTGAACAGCTTTTTCAGAGCCATTCAACAAGTAGAGGAAACCAAAGATCTGATAAGAAAAAAAAAGAGAGAAATCATTAGAGAAATGCTACTGCTACTAAAAAAAAAAAAAGTTTTGATTCCCGATGAAGCGGTAGCACAGAATGTCAGTAGCTCATGTGACTGAACAGCCTTGGGGAGAACTTTGCAGAAATCCAGCCCCAGTCTGTGAAGTAGGGGGATGCGTTGTCGCTATGTTTAGCATTAAGCGTATCTCGACTGCATTGAGTATTTTTTGGCATCAACCAAAAGGAAAAAATGCTATAGCTCTGCATGGGAGGAGTTGCCATACTGCCACCAGCAGCCCAACATTCAAACAAACCCCATTTTGGATTCTTTTGCC
>NW_009604544.1:0-16773 GCF_000690535.1 Cariama cristata | reverse complement strand
TCTTTCCCTGCAGTTTAATTATCTATCCATCAGATACGTAATATTTTAAATTTAGATAGAGAGTCTAAGGCTGCTTTTATTATGGGCAGGCAGAGGCACATTTCAGATTAGCTGAGTGATAGGCCTGCCTCTCATGAGCTATTTGTTATGGATACACAAACTTCACACATCTCCAGGACAGATTTTAAGCCTGACTTGACTTCAGTAGTCTGACAGATTGTGATAAACCTACAGTAAACAGGAATCTTTGGAGCTGGTTTGTAAGCTGATAATTCGCTTTATTGATTTAGCACACAAATTCTTAACCTATAGCATCAGAATGGGACTGAGAGACTGTCGGCAACTTGAGCCTCTTCTGCTTTTACTGAGAGGGGTTCTAGGGACTAATATGAATTATTTCCTGATTTTTTATGAAACTCTTAAGAATAACTGATTTAGAAAAACAGTCAGAATTACTGCGAATGTTCCTTGAAAAGTGTTCTATTCAAATACTGATTGAGCGGGGATACCAAATTCATTAGGCTGGTTTGGTTTAAAACCGGTGCATAAGAAGATAACATGCTGTTGATGTGAATTGATGGAGTTTAAGTTTATGCAAAGGAAAGTAAAAGCAATTTCGCTGGAACTGTTGTTTTTCATCTTCACTCATGTGTGGTAGTAGCTTAAAAATCTATTGCATTAGTTATGTTGTTATCAGGGCAGAATATAGGCTCCACGAAATCTAACTGAGAATTGCGAGTGTCCAAACTGTATTTCCATATAGCTGTGCTGAGCTTATCTGTTAACAAATATTTTCAGTCTTGGAATTTTTTTTTTTATTTTTAAAAAATGGAACGGATTGCCTTTTTTTTTCTTTCTTTCTTCCCTGGAAAACTTTACAATTTTGCATATGAAACCCATGAAATCCAAGCAGAGCCACATTGCATCAATTATCTGCATAACTCTGCACTGAGATTTCTTATACAGTTCGTGGTATTCATCTTGTATGCGTTGCTGGTGGGTGCTCAGAGGATAAACAAAGCAGAATACAAAGCCAGAGTGCATTTCTAGAGAAATAACTCCCTCCCATCCTGATTTCCCTTTAAAAAAGTAGTAACTTGTCAAAAAAAGGGGCTTTTTGCCCATCAGCTTGCAGCTTGCAGACATCCTCACTGCCTGAAATGGGGTTCTTGTGCTTTTGTTGCAGCTTTGCTTTAGGTGTTTCACGCTTTCCCTTTGGAAGCTAAGACCGCGTCCAAGTAAAGTATCAGAATCTTGATTTCTGCTTTTGTTTCTTTTACTACTCTTTGCGTTCTCCAGAAGAAGTTCCCAGATGGTACCATGTGTAAACTACTAAGAGACTACTTCAGAGGAGTAAAGCAACAGGGCTGAAAAAAATCCCCTGTTCCTGGCAGAGGGCTTGGAATGACTGCCACCGCCACAACCACACCACCGCTGCTGACAGCAAAGCAAAATTTCAGGGCACTGTGGACAGTCTATACAAGGTCTGTAGTACGTGGGTGTAGGTTGCTTAGGTGATCTGGCTCGACAAATTTACCTGCCTTTTGTTCAAAATGTCACGCTTGAAGATCACAGAAAAAAAAAAAAAGTGATAAGCCAGTTCTTGGTTTGAACAGTCTCCTCTAAAAGAGCGTGTAAGTCATTGGAACTGAAATCATTGCTGTAGCTCCCTATCAATAATTTCTAAGTTCGAAGACCTACAGTCTGTTGTTCAGCCAGTTTCTTTATAGTTTAGGTTGAAATTCATCATAAAATATTAACTGCAACTATCTGAGCTAAATCTCATCATTTTGTGAGATACTCAAGTGTTTATTCCACACCACCAACCCAGGACGTTGCATTTTTGAAGCAGAAAACTATCCATTGTGGTAATTTGAATTTGTCATGATATACTTAATCAGAGGGGAAAAATAGGAGGTTTGAGGCTTTTGTTTTTCAAATGTTTGGAAAACTCATTGCCTTAGTGTTGTGTTGGCCAGCTCACGCGTGCTGTTGGCGTAGAACTGGCTGCTGGTGCAGAACCAAGCGCCCTACATCACTTCTATGTGCTTCTTCAGGGAAACATTATGATGATCGCTGTACCTTGTTGTATTTATCTTTAGATGTTCTTTGAGGGCTGAGTAGTCTGCTGTAGCCTTGTTACTTGGGCAAACGTAGAAGCTTCTGCTGTGTCGCCGCTATGCGAAGCGGAGTGGTTTCGATAGCCGTACTCCCCTGCCTGCCCTTTGGATTCCACGTGGCTGCAGGATCTGGTTTTACTGGCAGTGATATTTGCTGTTTTAAAACTGTATTTGCGCTTCTCCAGCTTATGTTGGGCACGCCAGCTGCCGTGCGTGTGTGTTTCCCGTTCTGCCCGGGAATATACAGTATAAATTCCTATGCCTTTGTTTCTCTATTTGCAGTTACTGCCTTTATGTGGTCAGTTATCATCCGATGTTTCGGTAGTCTGTTTACAGCCCAGGGTGTACTTAATGTGGTTCAAGGCCCTGTGCTTGCCTGCTTGCTTCCTCGGTTCTTTTTATATAAATCACAAAGCGGTTCCATAAGCATCTTTGCATGAATCTTATTCTTTCTCTTAATAAAGAAGCTATTAATGTATTTTGTAAGGACTGTCCTTTCTTTCTTCCTTAGGATGGTGGGACTTACTTGGTGTTCTCTCCTGTTTAGCCTAATAGCTCCATGATGAAGTCACATCCAAAATGTTACAGCCAAATTTTCTTTTTCTGGTATATATAACTTGTATTTTTCACTGGGAATTTATTGAGATTCTCTAATAATATCGGAAACTGTTGATCGTAACTAATCCTGTGGTAGAGAGTGAGACTTATCCTTGACAAAAGTTAAAATTTTACACGCAACTCCAATTCCACACAAAAGTGTTATTTTTTTAATCCAACTTACATGTGATGCTGTTTTTTAACTTCGAGATCTTTGCCCGGATTTTGGTTGGTTGTGGATTTGCTGCTCTACGTTAAATTGCAGTATTGGCACCAAAAATAAAGTGCTCGCAGGGCTGGCATGCTTGTTTTCAAAATTTATTTTATAGACTTTGTTTTTCAGGTTTGGTCTGATGTTGTCGTGATTTAAAGTAGCCATGTCCTGACCTTCAGGTGCCCCTGCTTTCTGTGGGAAAGAAGGTGGTTGCAAGTCACCGTTTTAATGGAAAATAACACGCTTAGTGTAGCTCTTTCAACTAGATAATATTTTTGTCCCTGAGCTTTTCTTTTATAATGGAAACCTTTCCGATTCACATAGTGTGGAGCTAAAGAATGAAAGAAATCATTATTGCACTTTCAGGAACCATTCAAAAGCCTGAAGTTCTTCTTTATAATGTAGAAGAGCTGTAGTATTCTCAGCTAAGCTGGGCATCAGGAGTTTGTGTTATTTTTGGAAGAGTGATACTCAGAACCCCAAGGTATACATGCATCTTTAATAAACTTTGAAACCAAGGAAGTCCATATTTTTGAATACATTTTAGTGTATCAGTTGGGCATATTTTTACATAAGATTCTGGCACAGTGGTGGAGTTCAGAGTTTACGTTGTCATAGTATGCCTCTTTCCATCTGTATATCCTCTTTCAAAGCAGCCGTGTGCTCTTACCCATTTAACTGGAGCACAGCTGATGCGGGCTAATTATTTTTTTTCCCCCCCCTCCTCTTCGTTGTATCACTCTGGTTTTTCTGCTGATTTCTGCTGGAGTTGGAGGTCAGTCTATTTAAAGAGCACACAGTTTTATCTCAATGTCTCTTGCGAACTGTTGTATAATTTGGCTACTCCTGGGGATCTTTGTGGGGAGAATATATAATTTACTGACCATCTGCCTGCCTTTTCCATTTCCTTTCATTACGGATGTGGGGAGGAAAAGCTGAAAAGGAGGCAGTCGTATAACGTGTATTCAGAAACGGATGGTGAACTGCTTACCAAGTTACACGCTGTGTTTGTCAGTCAAAAGAAAGCTTTGTGCCAGCGATTGCTGTGATGACGTGAAATACAAAGGCAGGCTGGTGCGTCTCGCATGGAGAGAAATGTTTATGATGAGTTAGTTTGTTCTGAAAGCAGTTGTTTGAGCTTTTTTGTAACGTGATTGTTGATTTCCTTACAGCTCTATATTTCCTTCAGACACTGTTCAAAATCGTAGGCTACACCTTACTTTGTGACCAGCATCCTTTTATGTTCTGGGAAACCTCATTCTGCTCAAATGAGGAGCTACTGAAAAGTCCTGAATGATCTGGCTGGAAGAGCTCAAGCTCGTTTGATTTGGGGATTGCATGTATGTGCGAATGGGAGAAAGAAGAAAGCAAGATAAGATGGCACAGACGCTAATGTAGAATCAAAGTGAGATTGTATCGGAACACCAGTAAGTGTGGAAACTTTAATACAGCCCGGAGAGCGGTGGAGGGTGGTCGCAAGAGAAGCCTAGAGAATATGCTTTTGGATGTGAGATTTGTCTGAAGGACATCTATGGCGTGAGGAAGGAAAATTTCAGGCATTTCACTTCTTTATGAATGTTTTAAAATAGTTGCATCAAAGCTACCTAACTCTAGAGAACTGTAAAAAGCTATTCTGTTCTAGAGAACAAGTCCGATGAGGAGCGGCTGAGGGAGCTGGGGGTGTTTGGTCTTGAGAAGAGGAGGCTGAGGGGAGACCTGATCGCCCTCTACAATGACCTGACAGGAGGTTATAGCGAGGTGGGGGTCGGTCTCTTCTCCCAGGTAACAAGTGATAGGACAAGAGGAAACGGCCTCAAGTTGCACCAGAGAAGGTTTAGATTGGATATTAGGAAAAATTTCTTCACTGAAAGGACTGTCAAGCATTGGAACAGGCTGCCCAGGGAAGTGGTGGAGTCACCATCCCTGGGGCTATTTAAAAGACGTGTAGAACTGGTGCTTAGGGACAGGGCTTAGTGGGACTTGGCAGTGTTAGGTTTATGGTTAGACTCGATGATCTTAAAGGTCTTTTGCAACATAAATGATTCTACGGTTCGATGATTCTAACCAGTTTTCATTTTCAGTGGAATAATTTTACAGGACCCAATTCTTGGCATATAGTTCAAGTGGGGTCGTACGTCAGTGATGTTTATACCAGGACGGATACTCTGTGTGTTGGATACCCTTGCCTTTTTGCAGAAGTTGCAATATTTCTGTATGAAAGTGGTTGACCATGCTGTGCCTGCAGAGTGATGTTTCATGTGGCAGAGTGTGATGGACGTATTCTTCACCATCAGTGCGAAAGGTGATCTCTTAAACCCTTACTGGGACCTTATATCCAATCTCACAAATTGCAATTTTATTCTAAAAATACATGTATGCAAACTCAGACCTAAAGTAGTCCTTTCGCTCTGGTGATTTTTTCCCCAATTGCTTGCTATGCTGTTGTCTGTGTTTATAAACTACTTAGATATAAGCTCTTACGGGCAGGGAATACCTCTTCTGTTTTATTTGCAAAGGATAGTAAGAACCTTATCTAGGTCTCTAGGTACTACTACAATATAAATAATCCTAACAATAGGCCTCTGAGTAGTAGTAAGTCTGATATAGCTGAAGTGAAGCAGTAACTTACCCTGGAGTGAAAGTTTTTGTTTGAAGTGTGGAGAAAAGAGAGCAAAACATGCATGGATTAGTTTTTGTTATCTTTTGCTTAGAGGAGATATTAAACACAGCTTGTCACTGAACTTGGCCAGGGCTGTCTTGTTGCAGCACTTTTTCTTTTTTTTTTTAAAAACCAATTATTCTGCAATATGGAGTGTTTTGATTTAGACACGCTTTTTAAAGATCAGCATTCATGGCACTTGCAGTGAAGAGCAATTTAAAATTAAAAGGCTGCTTTAGACTTTTAAGAGCACCTGGATCTTATTTTAGAAGCAATTGGAAGTCTGGGCCAGCACCTTGTAGAGTAGTTTAAATTCTTCTTTCTTTTTATTTTATTGGAGTACTCGGTGAGGAATTGATTTGAACAGTGCGGTGCTGAGCTTTTCAGATTTTGAAGTACTTCCAATTCCCAATCACATTTAGCTGCAGATCATGATCTACTCCTCCTACAAGGACAGCCATCTTAAGAATATCACCCAGACAAAGAAATGAATCTAGGCTCTTTTGATTTATCAAACGTGAAATATATTTCATATATTTCTGCACTTTTGCTTATGGATAGAAGGTAGTTCCTTAGGTCAACAGGAAGACATTTAAAAGTTTCAAAAGAAAATACAGGCATGTAAAAATAGCCAATTGTACCATATCGGCTCAGTATGTGAAGAAAGTATTTGCATCAGTGAAATGTTCATAAGCACTGCAGTAAATGATGTGTATTGATTTGTCCAGCGTAAAAGGGTGGAGAAGAAACAATCCTTTAGTTATACTCAGTTCTCCATTTGGGAATTTGGTCTGCCCTGTGCCCCACGTGAGACAGCAGACCTGTGAGGATGAGGGAATCTTCGTGTAACTAAGGCTTATCATTATTCACAGGCAAAAGGAGAAACTGTGGCTGCACAGGTAGTCGCCATGCTGGAAATTACTGTTCTGAGCACTTGGCCTTGAACTGTAAGTCTTCACTTGAATGAAGACTTTCTGGATGTTTTTGGAATGCCTTGTGCAAATACAGGGATATAACGATGCTTTACTCATATAAAGTGACACAAGACAGTCATTTCCTTTCTCAGCTTTATTTTCAAAAGTACAAACCCTTGGGGACGTCCGTTCTCAGCAAGAGGTAGGAACTGTCCTAAATACAGGGGTTGTTGCTCCTGTTCTCCGCAGAGCGACCAGCCCCTCGCAGACGTACAGAGATGGGACTGCGAGCCGCTGGGGCTAGAGCGGTGGGTCAGTAAGGTGCTGGAAATTCGCAGGGAGCTGAACACCAGCGAGAACCTGTCTCATACAAGAGCTGCCATACAATGAGAAGCTGCCAACAAGGCAGCTCATGGTAACAATTTGCAACTTCTTGCGGTGGTGCTCGGAGATGGTGTGGGGAAGTGTACGCCAATATAGAAATGTCTTATCAACTGGAACTGTGAAATGGTGAGGGTGACATTAAACAGCATCAGCATCTCCCCGTACTGGGTGGATTTCCTGTAAGAGGCTGGAGGAAGCTGGTGTCATTTCTTTGGGGAAGAGCTCAGTGTATTTTTGCCTTTGGGTTGAGATAAATAAAACATCGCAAGATACGTTAGAGATTTCACTGGAGTGTGGAGGAGGAGAATGTAAAGTCTGAATACTTTGTTTTCTGTCTGAATCACTAATGTGCTACCAGTCAGTTTAATTAGAATAATTAGTCATGAAATATATAATTGGTCTGAATCTTCCTGTAGATTATATAGAGAGCTTTTGAAGAGGAATGTGGTTATTTGATACTGATCCTGCAAACATTTATGCACGCTCTTGGCTCGGCGTGCGTGAATCAGTGTGTACGCAGTGAGGTCCCATTGACTACAGAAAGGAAGCTTCCCTTTAGCTAAAGGGCTTTCGCAAATTGAGCTTTGTTGCTGAGCTGCATTTTTCTGTGGCTGTGCCATCTGTGGCAGGTCCTCTGTTTCAGAGATGCCTTCGGTAGGGGGCTGCTTTCACCCTTAAGAGATGTCTGGTGTTTGCAGAACAGTAACTTTGAGTTGACCAACTCTGTGGCTCACTTTGTATCTCGGTCCCTAAAGGGGCCGAGGTTATTTTGGCACCGCTGTGGTGGTCCTGCTGGAGGAAACAACCCAGTTTAGTGACTGTGGGGAAGAATGTGCTCTCGCTTACCTATGGGCTATGCCGGATCGTTTCCCAGATCTGATTCAGCTTGTGGCTGTGCACACACCTGATCCTGCGGAGCAAATTGAGGATGGGAAGGTGCTGGTGCTGTGTGGGAGAATGGGCCTGGGGTGGGTTAGGCTTGTCTGTGTTTAGGTGCTTTTCCTTTTCCCTGTGGAAAAACTTGAAAAAATAGAGCAATTATTGTAGATATTGACAAATGCTACCATTTGATCCGTTTTTTCCATCCCAGAAGAAATTTCTTTTTATCATGTGTTTTACTGTGGGATGTTTTGTTGTGCTCTGTCATTTAAGTTTCTGTGTTCGTTATAAATCCTATAATAAATGATTGACACGGAATTCACGGACTCTTCACATGACCAATATGATCAGAAGAAAACCAACTTTATTAGCAAGCCGTAGCCCTTAATATACTGATTGCATTTTCTAAACATGCGATAGCTCAGCTTATGATTGGTGCCATGCATTGTCCACGCGCTCATCGGCTATACATGATTTGCTAAGTGTTGCTGTCCACGCGGCTCAACTCCCCCCAACAACTCCTCCCCTATATCCTGCTCCCCTGGCCTTGTTTCTCAAGCTTATCTACCTCCTGCCCCACAAGCTTACCTCCCTGCAGAACTCTCTGCACTTTCCCACATCTTATCACATTCTCAAAGTACCCTCCAGCTCATTGCTAACATAAAATGATCCTACATGCGTTCAGATAGTCACGTAGTCCATATTCAGTGTGTCTGGGCTGCTCACAATATGTCGCTTGTCTTCCCACAGATGGTATGTCCTTGGTTTTTGCAAGTTAGGAGCACTGATGTCCATGCTATTACTGTGAACAGTCCCATCCAAGTCAGTAGGTTTACTCTTTATAGGACAATGAAGTATTTTAACTTGTGTTTGCAAGTTTTAGACGGATAGGAGGTTATTGTGAGCTGTAGGAAAGGGAGTATATAAGAAGTGCTTCTACTAGTATACTTCCTAGCTACTGTTTACCTGGATTTTGAATTTCTGCTGAGAAGAGTCTGAAATTGCGCTCCTTTTGGCATCCTATTCAGTGTGATAACAGAAGGCTTATCTGAACAGGCGATACTTTGGCTTAGAAACACGTGAAATGTCAATTCTTCTTGTCTCAATTGCACGTTCACTAAAGGTACTGGTTTTGAGTTCTCCCAGTTTTCTGAGAAAGTAACATTAAAAGATTTGTTCTCCTTACCTTATTTGTTTGTTATATCAACATTATTTCTCACCCTGAGATTGTGTAACAGTTTCATTACAGGTAGTACATTTAGTGCCAAAGAAGTCCTGTAAAGGTATTTAGGCAGCCCTGCTATACGTGTAGGGTTTTCTGCTTATGCTTCTGTGCTTTGATCTAGTTTGATAGTCTAATTGACTATAACAGTAGATTCTGTACAACAGCTGTGTAAGAAAACTTAAGTTTTCTTTATCTTTGTTTTCTTTATCTTAAGTTTTCATTATCTTTGGCCACAAAGAACAGTTGAAATCTTATGGAGGTTTTTACTATTTTTATGATACTTCGGTTAATTCCATTTCTCTTTTTTGGCATGCTGTACAGTGTTTAATATAAAAGTATGTGATTCAGCAAAAGCTGGGGAAGGATTTCTGTTACTGTGGCATATAGAATTGCAGGCACTGCGAAACAGGCTGAAATGAAAAGAAGGGAATACAGTGTATCTGCAGGGTAGGACTGTGTCACCCTGTGGCCTTACTTGTCAGTCCACAAAACTAACTGTGGTGTTCCCTTGAGTATTCTGTGTGCAGCAGAAACCCTGGTGAAGCCACTTCAGATACCCTTTCTTAACCAGAAAAGCAGAAATTGCCCGATGTTTAATAAAGTTGCATCTCTCCTTCACCAGTATCAGGAGCCCAGCCCCAGGTAACCTTCTCCCTAGTTCAGCTCAGGACCCGTTATTTCCCAAGGGCTGCTCTTGCGGTTCGGTGGTTGGTATCTCTTGTCCCTCCCGCACCTCGCTCAGCGCACAGAAGCCATCCGTCCTTCTTCGACCCGGTCCTGGTTCCAGTGGCAGTGATGTGAGCAGCACTGGGGAGACTGGAGCAGTGATTTGGATCTGAAGTGACATAGCTCGAGGACTTTGCCGAGGGACAGAATTGTGAAGCGCAGTCTCTCCTTACTCTATCACAGAAAAAAAACCAAAACGGATTTTATTTTCCATGCTTCCGTTTTCACAAAGGTCTGTTTCAGGGCTGACCAAGGAGGGGAGTTCAGGCTGAGGGTCTGTTACCTCAACTGGAAATAGCTCTGAAAAGCCACGTCTGAAGAATGAAAGTTTCTTCGGGATGCTGGAAAGAGTATAAAACGTCATTAATTGAAGCTACTTATTTTGATGACTGGCCTTGAATTTATCTGAACTTCTGTATCGTCTTTTGGATTCTGATCAGGAAATAAACCTAGCAGAATTTACAATTTAAGAGTGTGAATATAATACTGGTTAAGTTTCAAATAACCGTTCAGTTGCATTCCTATGCAAACCATGTCTTTCCTATCCCAGCCCTTCTCCAAATCTCATCTTTGTTGTCCTTGCATAAAATAAACAAAACCAACCAACCGAAAAACCTTATATTGTGAATCTTCATGCAATTAGTGTGTCAGTTTTCTTCCATAAAACACCATGGATGTCTCTGATGTTTTATGTGGTTAAAAAACCCGACGAGGCCAACAACAAAACCCCTTATAAAATTCTAGTACATCTGACAAGTTCTCTAGGGTTGACGCAAGAAAAATTGCTGCACAGCGCACAGCCCAGATTGTGCAGGAGTCCAGGGTAACCTCTTTGGTTCCTTCATTCTGGTGAATGTTCCAAGTCCCGTTGCTCCAAGCCTGGCATATTTAACTGTGTTAACTGGTGTTAACTAACTTTGTTTCTAGGCAGCCGCTCAGAAACTCAGGACAAAGCTGCAAAAAACAAGTAGATGTGTAGAAAGAAGAGGGGAAAAAAAGGAAGAGGAGGGGGAACTCTAAGCGTATGTCAAGGCAAAGTAAAAGAAAAACAAAACAGAGGAGGAGAAAACAGAATATTTGTTTTTCATGCATTTCACAAAGCGTTAGTAAAATCTGTGAGTGGGGGGAGCTGGAGACGTGAGGAAGCTGCTATCTTAAAAGATTTGAGGGGAAAACACTTCTCTTAGTGCATTTAAGTTGAAAACTACTGAATGCCTTTCAAGCAGCCATATGTTATAACATTTTGGCTGAAAGAGAAGTAAGTGGGTATTTTTATATAAAAGTTTGGAAAATATAACGGGAAAATTGACATTTCCCTTTTACAACAACAAAGCAAGCCATCTCCTCTCTCAGCTTTGACCAGCTATGCCCTAAACTCTCTAATTCCTTCAGGCATTTGAGAGAGGAAGGCAAGTATCGTTCCTGTGTCCCAGTGGATGAGGAACTGAGAATTAAACAGCATCGAGAATTAAAGCTGCTCTGGAGCAGAGCCTGGATTCTGGAGTTCACTGCCTTGACCAGAAGGCTTGTCTTTCTGTTCATCTGTCTAGCTTATCTACCTCCTTCACAGAACATTTGTTTACCAGTTCATTTATTCTTCTGTCACCTCTGTGAGGCTGACAGGTGCTGTTGTGTTCTTTGTGTAGATGTAGGATCCAAGAACAGGTGATCTAAGTGAGTGCCCGGAGTTACACAAGAAATCTATGGAATAGAAAGGACTGAATAAAACTTACTTAATTCCCACGCTTTACTTACAAAAAACCCTTAACTTTTGGGGCCTTACTCATTTGCTTGAAAGAAAAGCAGAGACCAAAAGAGGAGGAGGAAAAAAAACCCCAACCAACCAAACAAAAAAAGGAATGCAGAAGGGGGTTATCGTCTTTCCCTTGAAGACTGGTTTCCCATTTTCATTTCAGAAACCAAACCAGTCACTTTCAATTTTAATTTCAGAAGTGGCAATTGTTTCCGGCAGATGCCAGTTTTTCAGAGGAATTCTCTGATTTCACAGAGAAGTTACAGCGAGCGGAGAAGGAGAAAAAGATAAAGGAGGGGAAAAGAGAGAATGCGATCAACGGATTCTCCCTCTGTCCCCAAGACTTTTCTGCTTCCACCCGCCAGTCTTGTGGCTTCCTTCTCAGTCCGTGGCTTTGAAACTGCCTTAGCAGGATGCCGGCTCTGTCCGAGATGGATGTTGTGTATTCCGCCAGAGCACCAGCCCCGTGCTGTGAGGCACCGGGGAGCACGCAGTGGCATTTCTAGCAATAAGCTTGTCAAAATAAACAGTCTCGCTTTTAAAATACGTATCTGGAATGTGTTGCCTGTTAATGCATATTCATGTCTGAAATGCAAATATCTCCCTTTCCTGCACATATTGTGGATGTTTGCCCTGTCTATTTGGGTTGCGTATCATATGGCATGTAAATAAGAGATGACAAGTTGTGTAATAAGTGGAGGGGGGGAGGAGAAGAGAAGTTAAAGGGATTTGATTTAATAAGATACATGCATAATTTACACACACAGTACTAGTCCACTCTGGTTTTGCATACTTTAATCGCAAATCTTGTGGCTTCATACTAACCAATACAAACTATTATACAAATAGTAGTCTTTTACTAGCCTTAAAGGTAAGGTTTCTCAGATGAAGTTTGCTTGCTAGAATAAGCATCCTCCGGTGGTTTAGCTTTACACTGAAGTTTGTAAATGTCCTTGTTTCTTTGCAAGTTGAAGGCAGATACATCAGTTTGGCTAGATAAATCAAATATAGAGTATGAGCAAGAAGACGTGTTTTAGGTGATGTTTTTATCACACCCACAAGTTGGCAACAGAAATGATTTTAGGCTGGATTTATGTCTCTCTGAGCTGTAACTGATCTAAGCTGAGGGCACTAATTAGTATTAAGATGCTGAGGTACCCAAATGTCCATAGTTGTTTGCCTTTGCAATGTGGTGGTGGCATAAAACTAGAGGGTAGTTTAAGAATATTTTTTATAATCACTGGTGTTTGTTCCAGTCATTCCAGGAGCTGACCGTCTGAAATGGGCTCATTTTGATACTGTAGTTGGAGTCACGGCTGGCAATAGTCAGCTAAGTGTAGCCTGCTTAGGCCTGAAGGAACAGATGACCCTCACCCTGAAAAGTTAGACCTCAATACACACATGGCTACAAAGAAAGCACGTGCCGCAAGAAGGCCGAATGTTGAGTCGTTTCCAGGACTTCAGGTATGGATTCTGTAGATGCGCATATCCTTCTGTGTACAAGAACCAAAATGACTGTAAACAGGCAGAAAGTGGAAAAGATACTGTGAGATGTCCATTCAGGAAAGCTTCACAATCAGTGAAAGGCTTCATGGCATATCAAATCCGGTCCCAACCTACCAGAGGCACTTGTCTCTTCTAATCAAGGGGAAGAGAAAGAGACAAAAATGGCAGAGAGATTCTGAGGAGTGGCACAGAGAAAAGGAACAGGAGAGACGAGGCTTCTGCCTGGAAAAGCTGAAGCTGCATCTGGTGTTTGTGTAGACATCCAGTGCTGCGTGAGAGGGTGACTGTGCGCTGCTGCCCTGGCTCCGCAGACCTGAGCTCCTTTGTCCTGTGCTCTGGAAGAGCTTGGCTGTCACCTAACGCTGCTGTCTGCCTCCACTTGTGGGCTATGTCAGCAGGCTCCCGGTTTGCAGAGTGGTTTCCAGTTCCCAGAGAAACCGCTTCGTGAGCCCACCAAACCCAGCCCAGCATTTCAGGAGCTCCTTCTGACTTGGGTCGACAAGGGGTTCTACAGTGAGACAAACCCAAAAAGTCTGAAGGTGATTTTTGGATCCAAATTCTGCTAGAGTTTGTGGGTTCATAATCTCCTTTTTTGTTTTGTTTTCAAACATGGACTTATCTATAATTACTGTAAAATTTCCACCTCTTCCCTGTTTCCTTGTCTTTTTTTTCCCCCTTTTTTTCTTTTCTTAAACTCTATCCTAGACATGAGTATTTTGGGCAAGTGCTGAGTCCAAAAATGTCACTGGGCCACTGAAATTAATAGCAATGCCTGAAGTTTGTTGTGATATGGGTAGAGATATAGCTGAATAAAAGAGCTTTTTACTTGAAGGAATGTGCTTCTGGCACAAAGTGAAGCCTTGACGGATGAGTTCCTGTGACATTGCAGTCTTGACCGGTGCGGACCTTGGTTTTACCACAGGTGTACGTTCAGTGGCTGCTGCAGTATCGTAAGGCACGTTCCCGGTAGTTTTGTCCCCTCTTTACATGGCACGGAGAGGAGGGGGAAAGGGAGTTCGGTGGGTGTTCCTAAACACCCACTGTTATGGGTCCTTGACCCCTGAGCACCCTCTCTGTGCTCTAGGCTGAATCCCAGGGAGGAGAAAAAAATCCTGCTGGTTTTTGGAGGCAGTTCAGCCAAGTTTAATCAGAGTGAATATTAGAGAGGGAGGTTTATTTTGTTGGGATTTTCTTCTGGTATAAGTAAAGTTTTTCAAAATCCAGCTCTCTTGTATAAAAGTCATAAAAAATGCTAATATCCTGTCTTACAGGGGTGGGAAATCTTTGGAGGTACTGTTGTTTCTTCCTTCCCACTCCCCAAACTAAAGGGACTCAGAAGCAGAAGAAGCACCAGGCATAAGCAACAAGTAAGATTTGCTTCCTTCTCATACATACGCCTTAATAATGAAGAAGGGCACTTCTTGTCAAAAATAACAGTCCCTTAGGCATCACGTCTATAAAGCTTCCTGCAATGATATGAGCAGTTTCATGATTTTAACTTGTCAGGGAAACCAAGATGACCATTGCTCCATACATTTTCATTTCCATGCTGCTTCTGTAAAGATGTGCAGTCTTTAGAGCAGTGTGTTGTAGATCTAATCCCCAATTGGGAATCACTACACTCACAGCAATGGAAATAATTAGCGGTGATTTTTTTCCCTTACCCCATATTACCTTCTCAAAAGAGCCTGAGCAAAACAAGCAGTGAGGAAATGATGGTCTCCAAATACGTAACTAACAACTTCTCCTGAAGGCTGTTAAATAAATGAGGAAAAGAGTAACATTTACTTTTCTGAATTATGGAATGGGTTTCTGAGCAATGAGCTACTACGTGCCTCTCGAATACCTTTCATCAGTTTTTCTGCAAAAATCCAGCATACATGAATACATATTGGAATTTTATCTTCAAAAAAAGCAGAATTAAAATTGGTGTGTGTGTGTGGGGGGGGTTTACAAGTGCAAGTAATTGTGTCTTTATCAAGTTTGCTGACTTTCTGTGTTTTCTCCATTTTAAGGCTTTGTACTATTCAAGTCTCCTAATCATCCATTTGAGTAGATAAAAATGTATCCTGGCTAGATACAAAAGCATGAGTTCTTTGGCTGCCTCCCTCCCACAGCGGCAGAGGAAAAGTAATCAAACATAAAGTTCTGGTTCCTGGTGCCTGTGGAGCAGAGAGGGATTGGATGTTTTGCAGGAAGGCCAGGTAAAGGGCAGGATCTGAATTTGGTAGGGTTTGTTCTGGAAAAAAATTGGAATGCAGAGTGGCGTTTGGCTTCGGAGGAGGGTGCTCTCCTGCTGCTCTGCTGTTGTCGTTCTGGAAAGCTTTATGCTTGCCTGTCAGTGTGAGAGAGCTGGGAGATGCTGAGATGCCGAGATGCCAGCTACGGGCATGCCGCGGTGGTCGAGCTCCTCTGCTGCTGCAGGGTCTTGTGACTCTGAACAGCAGTGCAGGTTGATTGTAAGTCCTGAGGGCAGGAAGGACCTTCAGGGCCAGCTAAGTGGGGAACAAAGGCTGTGAAATGTCACCTGTGTCAGCTAACAACCTCTCTTCCTGCTGCAAGGGCATTTTTTCCCTATGGAAAGATAACCGCCAGGCGCCAGCAAGAGTCTAGGTTTTGGCATATCCGCGCTGTCTGGAGGTTAGCTAGTTGGCAGGTAGCAATATCAAAGTGGTCACCTCGTGCCTTCCACTCTGCTGAAGCCTCCCTACAGCCGGGAGGTAGTAAGTGTACAGGTAGCATAAGGGAGGGCTACAGGAGCCTGGTGACTGGAACAGAAGGGAAAAGGAGGAGCTATGGTCGGTTAAGCAGTTGATTGGAGAAGCTGGCTGTAGAAACCTTGGGCTTCCCACCCTTTTGTTATACTGTATGTATGTTGCCGTGGTTTTGTACGTATCAACTGGAATCCAGATGATTCTTTAGCTTGGTACAACATCAGGGTGTTTGTTTTTTTTGCAAATAAATACTCATTTAAACTAATATGAGGGAAAATACACAAGCTCAAGAAATGGGCCCATGTGAACTTTATGAGGTTCAACAATCTTACTGCTTAAAGGGAGCTTAAAAGAAAGATGGGGACAAACTTTCTAGTAGGACCTGTAGCGATGTTTCTGAACATGAGCCGGCAGTGTGCCCAGGTGGCCAAGGAGGCCAACAGCATCCTGCCCTGTATTAGCAATAGCGTGGCCAGTAGGACCAGGGAAGTGATCATCCCTTTGTACTGACGTGCAGAAAACAGACTCCACAATCTGTAAGATTGTAAAGTAGGTATGTTTATTTGGCACCGGGCAGCACGGGGGGTAGTCCCACCAAAGTCGTGCGCGCCGCACGTGGCGACCGGCTTCAAACTTATACAGGTAAGTGTTACATATACATGAGATTTCCCAACACGCCTATACATAGGGATGACCTATGCCCGCTTCGTATTGAAATTAGTTCCAAGAAGTCATTTCCATGGACTCCTCCCAATTGCACTTGCGCAGTGCCTCCTCGTGGTGGTCATCAGGGGTCGTGCAGATGAAGGCTGATGGCTCCTCTTCATTACCACTAGTCATCTCTTGCTCTTGCACAAACTCATTTGCTCCCTGGCTCTTGCTTCAGGATAGGTTTTAACAGGTCCTTAAGGCAAGTTTCCGATCTTTATCGGGGGCTGTCCTTTGTGAGGAGCTGCAAAACTTCCTGCCTCACTTAATTTACAGAATTCAATTCCAAGGGCCTTACAACATCTTATCTGCTAAGATTCCCTTAACTCCTTCTCTCAGTACTCTGCACTGGTGAGGTTGCACCTCGAGTACTG
>NW_009604543.1:73258-74932 GCF_000690535.1 Cariama cristata | reverse complement strand
TGCCACCTGCTTTAAGAGCCAGCCCAGCCCAGCGGTGACACCACACATATGATGGGGAGAGCCTAAAGGCCCTTTCTCTCATTGATACTGTCACCGTTTTCATCCTAAGCATTCGGAAATTCTAAAAATCTCTTAGTTCTTCCGTTTAACTTTATTTAAAATAAACACGTAAGCACACCTCGAGTGCTTTCCTCAGTGTTACTCGCTTTAGTTGGAAATTATATGATTATTTTCCTATACACTTTTGTCCCATTCAGACAAAAGGCAGAGTGCTATAATTATTTTCTTAAGTCATAAGTTTAAGACAAAATCTTTATCGTGTAATGTGTTACATAATAATTATGAAACCAGTAAAGAACAGAAATGATGGACTGTATTTCAGTAGATAAACAAGTAATAAAATAAAATAAAATGAAGTAAAATAAAATATAATGGCATGTGTTTTATACATTGAATTTGCTTATAAGATTTAGGGAAATCTGTCCTAATCTTCATTTTTTCTATCTTTTCCCTTATTTGGGATGAGAAGGAGGAGGGATCAGAATGAAGTGTACAAGCTTGACAGAACTTGTGATACTAAATATCAGCTTTTTTGGCTATGTGATTGCTATGATAAAATGCCAATTATAAAATTAGATATTAAAATTTCATCTCTGGGCACTCATAATTTGCTAATGAGAGAAACTTAAAACTCATTGTGGTCTTTATATTATTATTATTTAAAGCTTTCCTATCATTATTTCACTCTGTGAGTCTTACTCTAGCATTGTATCATCCTGAATTACTTCTCTTGGTTCTTTATTTTTATTAACTACTGGCTTTCCTTCTTATCTTTGGCTTTATACATGCCAACATACATTTAAAGTACTCATGTTTTACTTAATCCTTACAATTAGTTCCGTTGAAATGTCCTCATCATGAGAGCAGGGTATCAATATCTGTCTGAAATATAATTCCTCTTAAGAAATAAGAAGTGAGCTGAAAATATGCAGGCATACTTGTTTCATTAGAGGCCTGGTGAGCACCTGGGTATTTGTTAGGTGAAGACTGGACAAGGCATGAAACTCTTGCATGACATAAAATATCCCTTTGGGACTGGAATTTTCTGTAAGCCTCTGAATTAATCCAGTGGTACTTTCTCCTTTTTTCTCCCCCATTCATCCTATGTCTCATTAGATATCCTGCAGTCTAACTTGTGAATATCCCTGCTTAGTCTCTGCACTTTTTCTTCTAACATTGACTGTGACAGACAAATTATCATGCATTAATTCCAGTGTAATATGCTATCATTGTAATGTCGTCCACCATATATTTTAAAATTCCTTCAACGGATGCATGAACTCATTATCCATCTTGCTTTTCAGTTAGAGCATATGTGGCTTGGGTATTGGCCCATTAATCATGAGAACCCAAAAGCCTGTCTTGATTTAAGAACCCTGAACTCTCCATTAAACTAATTTCTATCTGTCAGTCGTAACATTAATGATATGATTAACACAGGCAAACTACGTTAAAGTAACATTAAAGGTTCTGATTTAAACTTGGGAATGAGAGAAAATGTATATAGAAGATTTTTTTCTTGGCCCTTGTCTCATGGAAGTTTTTCAGAGTATTGCAAATATTTTGCTACTGGCCATCAGGGAAGAAAAGACACATGTTCAAAACTGATAAACA
>NW_009604543.1:53196-73227 GCF_000690535.1 Cariama cristata | reverse complement strand
CATTCCTGTAATAGGTGGTTTATTACTGACATGTCTATGTGTAGTTTCAGCTACACTTACAAGGACTGTTTTTAATATGACTTAAATTCAAAATATAATTTCTCTGTTAAAGTAAAATAATTTAAAAAATCTGTGCAAATACACACAGACTTGTGCTTACACACTCAAATTTACATATGCACAGCATAATATTCCAAACTGTTTCTGTGGAAATCTTAACTGAAGCCATAGTGTATATTTATTGCATATATTTAACAACATAAATGAGTATGCTAATGTTACAGTAGAGTACAAAAGCATGGATGGAGGGAAATATGTCACCCTACTGTTGCATATAATCTGATGGTATCTTACAGAGTCCACTTTTGGCCTGGCTTTGATTTTCTTGACTTTTACACATTCTTGCATTCTTGTATCCTGAATCCAATTTTTGCAATAATATAGACAATTTAAATGTTTATGCTCAGTCACCAAACTTCTCTAGGAAAATGAAGGAAAGTAAAAATGGAGAAAGTATTCAGAAAGAGAAGTGTGAATAGAATTTAAGCCATTGAAGCTATATAATATTAAAGAAACATCTGTTGAAATTAGGTTCCTAAATATCTTTAAGAAACTAATGGATTTCTGAAAGGTGAAGGAGTAATTCATAGAGAATTCAAATATAGAGCCCAAGTACATCAGAGGTAGAAGTGAGGTCCTTTTGAAGTCAAAGGTAAAATGACAGTATCTTGGAGCCAGGGTTGCAAAACTAATTTTTACTTCAAGGCCAATTCTGAGAGAAGATTTTATTCTTCTTCTGTTTAAGTTGATGAAAGTTTTCCTACTGACTTTAAAAAAGAAAAAAAAAAAGTGCTATGTAGCCCAATAACTTGCAATAAACCAATGCTGCTATTATTTTACCTATAACTGGAATTTACATAATGTATTATTATACTGAATTTGGCACAATGCAGTATGCACATGTACATAAACAAATTTTGAGAGACAGTCTGCTGGGTAAGTAACCTTTTATGCAGAACAGTTGAATATTATTGGCTAAAATACTGTTAGCCCATGCTCAGTTTATTGATGATTATAAATTCGGGGAAATACTTTCCAGAGTAATGCGTACCTCTCTGTTATGGTAGGAATTCTTAATGAAAAATGTGCCTGGTGCCAGAAAAGGAGAAAAAATCAGCTGTTTGAATAGCAGAGTGATTTCTAGTGGTTACTTTAATTTTTATCCCCATGGGTACACATAGCTGTAGATTCCTTTCATTCTCAGAGAAGCCAGTATATTGGCAGATATTGTGCCAGTTATTTTTGGAGTTGACCTGAACCTACTACCTAATTAGAAGACCTGTTGACCTATGCTAATTTTCATTACATGGAGTTAAAAGTGCTGGCATTTCAAAACCTTTTATTGCGTCGCAATTTGAGCCACACAACTTGCTATGTTTTAAGTGGTTATACTCCTTTTTCTCGAGGCTAAAAGAGAAGTTACTGTTACCTCTGTTGCTCATACTATTAGTCCATGCTCAGGCAAGCACTTCTCTTTACTTTTAAACTATTCCAGGGAATAATTGCATGTACCTATATATAGGCTGCAATAGAGTGGGCTTAAAAGACTGCGAAGGGTATACTTAAGGGCTTTATAGGCTTACTGATAAGTGCATCCTCATATGTACTTCTGCACTTAGACCTTCAGACTCTCTCAATATTTTGTCTTCTACCTCCCGGAAGACTGCTTAAGCTATTTTTTAATATGGGGACATTCTCCATCATTATCCTTCTTCCTTTTGTGGAGGGTAATGATTGGGATTATGGCTTTTGTAACAAGTACTGGAATATTAATTCTTTCAAAACATCAAAGCAGTTCACTTTTGATATGAAAGAAATGGTTTGGGCATTTCAGAGATGCTCTACTTTTTTGTTTCAGCAGACATTCTCCTCTGAGTTTGATGCAAAGCCATGGGGCTCCTGATCCTGAATTGCTCTTTTCAATAAAGAAACCACTCAAAAGCTTTTCCTCAGCTTATGCTGACTATGCCTCTAACTTCCTTTGGGTTGAGTTAGAAGATAGATATCTAGCTTAGCACCCAAAAGACTTTTTATCCAAAAGCAGTGATGACTTTAAATAGCTGAACCCTTAATTTCACCAGGATTTTATGCTGAAATCTTTGCGTATCCTGTCCTCCACTTTGGGGAATTCAGTATCTTACCTGGAAATCTTCGAAGAAGAGGCCATTTAAGATGGACTCCATCTTCCTTTGAGACTACACTCACTCTGGTACTGTGCACTGAGCAACCCTTGCCTTGGGGATGACCAAGGGCCCAGTGGGGCCAGGGGAGCCCAGCCCCACTTTGGGTCATTTGTTGGTTGTCTAAAAGGCACCTATGTGGATGTCTGTGTTTGTAGCTATATAGAGACTATATTTTATTTTAATACACTTTTAAGGGTCAGGCTATGAATGGAACTTGAAGGGTAAGTGACACTGCTTTACCTTGTCTGGTATACAGAAGCTGTGTTTAAAGTTTGGAGATCCAGGTGGTTTCACCAAATAGAGGTAGTGATTTCAGTTCAGATTGAATGCTGGCATGCCTTCAGTTGCTTTGTTATTTTATCGTTATGTAAAGCCAGTGCTCACAGAAAAGCAGACATTCAGAAATGAAATTCCGATAATCATAATATATAAAATCAAATGTTTACAACCTAATGGCAAAGTGATAAAGTTTTTAGCTGAAACAGAAAGCCTGCTTATATTTTACTTTGGAGGTAACTTTGTGTGTGTGTTGGGGGGAGGGAGTAGTGCAATCAATTATTGTAATTTTAGTATCTTATAATAATTATCTGAAGTCTGTTATTTTATTAGATTTGAAATAAACACATTAGATTTAGCTGGTCTTTTACCTGGTTTTACATCTAGTGTTTGCTTAAACTTTGGCTAAACTGCAATTTGTTCAGGCGTGTAGTCTGCAGTTGTGCAGGAAACATTGTATTGTATAACCTATAGTTACAGGATGGAGCATATTAATGGAGCTCTAAACATGCATAAATACAATTAAAGTTTTGCTGAATTAAGGTTATATGAGTAGCTGCCATGCTGATTAAGTATCCAAGAGAAAGAATTGGCTTTCTTCCTAAAAGGGACTGCAAATCTTGTGATCTGTGTGGAAGTCCTTACAAATAGCTTTTCCTCGCAGCATATCTGAAGATCAACAAACTTGGGTTTTGCAGAAACAATGGAGAAAATTGAAGTTCATATTTAAAAGCTTTTTTTTCCTTTCCTGATGCCGTAACTTGGAGGCAAATAGGGTGTTCAACATTGAAGATGCTGACAGAGGAAGACGTTGGAGGAGAGGAGGTAGTGGTCCCCAGCAGTGGTGCTCCAAGGATGTAAATGATTTAATAATGATAAATCCTCTGAGTCTTTTGGGGATATCACAAATGCAAGCAGCAGCTATTGCCCAAAGGCCTTGGTCTTTTTGGTTCCAGTTTGGATGAGAAAAGTAAAGTGATCAGCGATTTGTCCTCAAAATGTTTTATTTTAAAAATGTAACAACCTCTTCTCTATATGTAGTTTGTCTAGCCTTGCCTGGCCCTGTCGCTGAGGAAGAGGGGCAGGAAGTGCTGCAGGCAGGGGAGCAGGGATTCCCCTGCAGCCTGTGGAGGACCGTGGTGGGGCAGGTATTTCCCTGCATCCCATGGGAAGGACCCACACAGGAGCAGGCTTTTTCTGAAGGAACTGTGGCCCATGGAGAGGAACCATGTCAGAGCAGGAGAAAAGTGTGAGGAGGAAGGAGGGGCAGAGAGGAACTGTTACGGACTGACCACAACCCCCATTCCCCATCCCTCTGCGCTGCTCAGGGATGAGAGAGGAGGTAAAGCAGTTGGTAGTGAAGGAGTGATGCTGAGCCTGGGAAGAAGGGGTGGAAGGTGGTGTTTTAATTTGTCTTTGTTTCTCATGATCTAACTCTATTTTTATTTGCAAATAATTTAATTTTCCCTGAGTCCGTTTTGCCCATGACAGTAATTGTTAAGCAATCTCCCTGTCTTTATCTCGACCCACAAGCTTTTCCATTTTATTTGCTCCCTCTGTCCTATTAAGGAGGAGGAATGAGATAGTGGCTGGATGGGGGTCTGGCAGGCAGCCAAGGTCAGCCCACCACGACATGTTCTCCTGCCCTCTCTTCTGTCTTTACTGATCTTCACCTGGACCAAAGGAGGGAACAATTATACCTGTCAGGTGGCTCAACAAAGAAAGTCCAGTGATTGTCTTGTTCGTGACTTTGTGAGGAAAGAAGGGAGAAAAAGGGAGTGAAAGTGTCATGTGATTTAATGACTTGAAGAAGACTTTTATCTTCATACATTTGTCCCTCCCCTAGGGAAACAAGGCGGCAAATTTAGTCCACAGTCTTGTGGACTACAGTAATATCTTTTATTCTTTATACCCCCTATTTATACTGGTACATGTATGAGTTAGGTCTTTCATGTCTACAAATTGCTTGAGTTTCTCAGACAATTAAAGCAATTCTGACTCAGTGTTAACTTTGTAATGACAGAAGGCAAACCTGCTAGGAAAAAGCACCAGTCAAATAACTTACTCCACTTGAGCTGTAATTAGAAATATTTTTGTGAATTACGACATTCTTTTACAAGCTAATAAGAAACGTTAGCTGGTGGGGGAGTTTTAGATGTAACATACCAGCATAAAAATTTTGTCACCTGTTCTGTACCCAGAACCGGTTCCTGTTTTCAACAGATTTTAGTTCCTATTAAATCCCTAGAAAACAGGTCATTACCCAGCAGCTGTCAAGGCAATATTTACAGCCAGATTTTTAGAAGAGCCCCATATTCACTGTAGTCAGATATCTTATTAAGATAGTTGCTTTGCAGCCTAAATGGGAGCTGTGGTAATACTTAACAATAATTTTTTTTGACCAATAGCAATAGGACAGTTGCAAGGATATTCATTCTATGGGGAGCTCACATTTAATAGAGAGCACATTACAGTGATATAATCTGCCTTGTAAGGGGAAGAATACTGCCAGTTACTGCATCTCTTTCTTTAGGTTGTAAGGAAAGTTTACAGTGATGTAACATCATGACAATCAATGATTTTGAAATAAAGGTGTGGAACCTGAAATTTTGATGAGAAATCAAACCTCAGCTGCTGCATGAGCAGATTGCTTCTATAATTCCTTTATAGAAGCTTTTTATTTGCTAAGGACATTCATTTTGGTATTAATCAATGTATTAATCTCTCATGTTTTCCTCTAAGAGCTTCCCAGAGATGGACTCTCAGTCCCGAAAGTACTTGGCATACGCTTGGGAATGTTGGTCAGATAGTTTTCGTGCAGTATAAAACTTCCCATTCTTTTTTCTGCGAGGCATATGAAATTTGTCACAGGAATTGTTCATAAAGTAATGAGGAATGTGAGTTGATGTTAAGGAATGTGCAGTTACTAACATTAACATAATGGGTGTCTCTTCAAAACAGATATTGTTGTTATACTCTCTCCTTGGCCTCAGAGCTGTATCAACAACAGTATCTTCCTTGTGAGCCAGGGAAGCTGGTTGTAATAGCTGTAATTTCCTTCTTGGCAGCTGAATGATTTTCCCTGCTTGGTGTCTCATCTACCATCTTTTGGGAGGAAGAAGAGAAAATTCTTCCTTAGTTAGAAGGCCTCAATTTATTTTGCTCCTCCTCTCTAAAGAACATGATAACTGTTATCAGTCCTGTAAGACTGCAATACATTTTATGAGAATTCGCTGTGGATTAAAATTAGCCTTATTACTGTCCATATGAATGCTCCAGATGTCTAGCTGCATTGCTTTGAAAGAATGTAAAAATTTTCAGGGCAATATTTGGAAATGAAGAATATATTTTGACATAGTCCTTCTGGAAAGAGCATCTAGTAAAGTCATCCTGGAGTACTAAATCTGCTGTGTGAAATGCAAACATGGCCCCAAACAAACGCCTTGAATCCTAGTGCCACCAAATGTGGAGAAGATCTGTTCAAGGCTCAAACTTCTCACTTTATTCACCAAGATATGCCAAATTGTTACCTGTAAATCAAAGACTTCTGAACTATGAAATCAACTTGGCACCACATTCTATAATGAATACAAAATCTTAGAAGATGTAGGTGGAATAGGGAAGATAATAATGTTTAAAAAAAGTTACTGGAACTTGAATTTGTGAGCACTGAACAAAAATGCAGTGTGGAGGAGGCTAACCTTATTCTCATTCAATGGATTCAGTCAAAAATATATTAAAAAAGTTTCCTTTATGTTAAAAATAATGAAAACATTCCAGCTTGAAAGCATGGAGAAAATGCAGAATTGTTATCTTGGATTCTCCGAGTCTAAAATGTTCTCTTTTTTTCTTTTATTCCTCTAGTCTTAATGAACAAAAAAACTCCACTGCTATCTTGGTAAGTTGTTCTGAAATAGCAGGCTGCAGCTCTGCTCTCCTGTCAATCATGAAGGATCAGTAAAAGTAATACAGCACACAGGAGAGGAAAATATATTGTGCTGCTCATCTTGAATAACATCTTTTTTCCGGTACACACATGATTGCAAATTCTGGAAAATTCTGTCATGAAAGTAAGTCAGATAAACACTGCAGACCCAAATTCTACCTCCTCCATTAGTACCGATAAGATCCTATTAATAAAATGAGGTTCCATTGCATTTTTCATGGTTTAGACATGATTTATGAGGAAATTATCATCATCTGTCATTCTGAATGTTTCTAGAGGGCACAATTACAGTACTGCTGCCTTTTGGACACGTGTATCGTGTATGTGTTTTCTGATACTCTGAAGATGACAGCAGAATTGTGTCATTTTTAGAACTGACTACATAACTATAAACAAGCATTAAATGTATGCAAAAGCATATTTCTGCTGAGAAATTTTACTTGAATTGTAATAGTTAATAGTTATTATTTTTGTCTTCCATAATATTATAAGCACAGAAAAAAATCTCAGTTAATTTTTCCCAGGGTACAGCATAAAAAAAGGCTAAATTTGAATACAAAACTGTACATGTTGTATTATGTTCTGTCTATAATAATCTTTAAATTTTTGCATCTTAAGAAAGAAGTTTTTTTTTTCTCACTTAAATAATTTATTCAAGATTTTCAAAGAAAATTATTGCAGTTAGGTGACAAAATCTCCTAGGCTCCTTTAAAAGTCCCCTATTTGATTTTAAGTGTAGTAAAGACAAGCTCTCCTACTCTCTTTTTGGACACTCAGCTTTAGTAAGAGGGTGCCAAATTCAACAAGAGTTGGAAGTCCTCAGTCTCTCAATGGAGAACTTCATCTCATTCTGAGTAGAATCTTAAGTCCAATCCAAAGGCCACTGAAGTTAATTGAATGATCTGATCCCTACTGTTTTCAGTGGGAATTGAATTAGGCCCTAGGACATCTAAAACGGCGTGATGGCATTTAGCCATGACACTCTCATTAATTATGATAGGAACTGAACTGTTATAACCCTGTTTAACATGGAGCACTTGCCCTTTTTCATATTAAGATTGACTTTGTCATGAGGGGATTTACATACTTCTTCACTGCATAAACCTCAATTCTGATTGGCATTCCAATATTGAAAAAGAAATACTAGAGCATTTGCAAACATCTCCTTTGGTTTAATGAAATATTTAAGGAAAAATCCCAAGTCTGAATCTGCTCATCAGACTGTTTTGCTTGTTTGTTTGCTTATTCTGATTGAATAAAAAGATTTGCTTGGAGATATGTCCCTTTTTTACCACTGGGCTGTAGAAGTGTGTTATCATAAGGCTTTCAGCTTGGCATGTCTGATGTCAGCTATTGCTGTAGGACTGTGGACACTTTCAGAGCAGTACTAATGATAGCTCGGTACTTGTGCCAATCACGTTGTTGACTGGAAACTTAATTAGTGAGAAGTATCTCTCTCTCTCTTTTGCATTCCTGTCTTTTTTTTTTTTCTTCCATGTACGACATGCATACGTTTGTGTCCAGATATATATATATCTGAAACTAGGCTGATTTAAAAAAAAATAGTCAATTTTTATGTAGTGATAGTTTTTGTCATGCTTTTTTGTTTGATTTGTTTTTTCACCATGAAAGTACTTATATAACAATTTCGACTTAAATGACTTCTTGCTTTCACCCAGCATGATTCTAAAGCAAATGGACTATATTTTTTTCCTCAAGTCTGCTAAAATTAGACCTGTACTACAATACAATTCATTTCCTAAGAAGCTTTATAGAAGCTATAGCGTACCTAAAAATGAACACCATTGCAAATATCAATTTCTTTGCCATGTATTAGATTTCTGTGCAGCTCACAGGGTTATCAACCTGGAAAACAATTTCAGTTTCTTTTGGAGTTGCTTCCCAGGTAATCAAACACACAAAAATAATACAACAAAAACCCAAAATGAAACCTCAAAACCCTTCCTCTCCCCACCCTTCTTCAGACGTGTCCATGAGAGGAAAAGACAACAAACCAAGACTTGTGTAGTCTTTCCATTTTCTGTAAAACATCTACCATGAGAAAATCCCAGCTAAATATTTTGAGTCCTGAAACTATTATGTGTGATTGTACAAATACTAATTGATCATAATGAAAGTCACATTTTCAAAAATTTGTGTGGAACAAGCTGGGAGTTGGTTGCATTTAGTCCAACTCAGTAACTCTTCTCTAAAGTAAAGGTAAAATCACCACATACCTGTTCCATATCCTGTATCTGTAGATTGTTGTTACACCATGATGTAATCTGATCCTAAACACTGGTTACTTATTTTGTCTGGACATATTTTTGTGTCCTTGTAGAACATGGGCTTTTTTAAAAAAAAGAACAGCACCCAACAACAAATAAATAAATAAATAAATAAATAAAAAACAACAAAAAAAACCAAAACCAAAACCACACAACATAAAAACCAAAAACCTAGAAGCTGATAGAAACATTTATTGGTATTTGATTCAAAAATGTTGTTTTAAGGGTAAAGGGTTTTTCCATCAACGAATCCGAACATTTCTGCATAAGGATGACATTTTGCATGTGATACGTAGTTGTAAACTTCATTTTCTGTTAAAAGCATCAGTTGGTTTGGTGTCTAGTCACCTTAACTTAAAATAGATGAGCTTAACAGATGAGTTCTTAAATCACAGTTAAATTTAACAGTGATTTTGGAAGTGTCAGCTTTAATTAAGGAGTAAAAAATAATAAAGAGAAAATACCTTGTTTTTTCTAAAAAACTGAAGTAAAAATACAGTCAGTTTTCTGGATGCTTACTGATTTTTTTTCCCTTCACCTTCAAACTTATTTTATTTCCAAGACTCCATGGGCCCAAAAAATTGTCCTGAATATGGAAATAATGGACTGTTAAGGATGGCCAAGAATGAAGTATCACTTGAAAATGTCTAGTTTCTTGAAAAATAAAAAAGGTAACTGACACTATAGATTAATTGTAAGCTTTTATTTCAGATTGTGTAATGTTAAACCTTCTAAGAAGCCTATGAAATAATGTTTATTTATCTTATGGTTTTTGATTTGAAACAAATAACTAAAAGAAGGATAAATAAAGGAAAAATAGGTTATAGAAGCTTGCATATTTTGTCCTCAACAAGGTCTTCAAGATTTTCCTTTCCCCCTTCAGTCCCTAGGAAGCTCAGGACTGTGAGGAACTTAGGGCAACTCTAACAAAACCTTGGCCTTCTTAGCTGACCTGCTATGCTTATTAAAACCATCAGAAAGAGTTATGTCCTACAGTTCTGCAGAAACCCAGATTCGTTCTCTTCTCTGCTAAATAGCCATTGACTGAGGAGAGACTGTTTTGAGTGATGTAGGCTGTCCTAGGTATATTTTCCTGGACAGTCACCAACTGTTAAATTTATAATAGATTCCAGAAACATTATCGCTCTTTATACTTGAAAGTGCCTTTAATAAACATTCATAGAAGTTATTGAGGAATGAAACAATCTGTGTGTTAAATTATACTTGAATCCATTTTTTTATAACTCAGAGTGGCATCTAATTGCTTTAATGTTTTCATGATCAACTGATACTTAATGTCAACAGATTTTTACAACTCTTCAGAGAGCTTATGGCATACATACACAGCACTCTCCATTTTCATTGTCTGAGCTCTTAGATTCACCATTCAGCCAATTACGCAGGACTCTTCTGAAAAAAAGAGTCCAGGTTTTGCACCAAGTTAAAGGTTAGTTCTCTTTTATGCATCAGAAAGCATTCTCTTTTCACTATCTTAAAATATAAGCAAGGATAAATTTTTGGCAAGACAAGTGATGAAATATTTCATCGATTAATATTCTGTAATTACTTCAAAAACCAAAATCATAAAATTAATGAAGACAGTAAGAGCGTAAACTAGGGCATATGAAATGCTAACTGAAATAATCAGGGCTAAGAAGGAATTTGAAGAGGAAGTAGTCAAAAACTTGAAAGCCAATATTAAGAAATTCCTTGTATTTAACAGGTCTGTTACAGCCAGAGTGACATGTGAAACTGAACTTCATGGGAGAGTACAGCTACAATTAAGGGACCACTGGCAACTGTAATAAATCTGCAGATCCACAGAGTGGTTTGAGGGCTGCTTTCGTTTAGGTTTTTAATCTGAGCAGCATCTCCATGGGTAAGTGAGCACCAAGGTGACATCCCTTTTATTTCACTGAATACTTGTCGTTCAAAGGAGATAATGGGGCCGTAACTCATGAGACTGGAATAACTGATGATGAGGTCACTTTTATTTAATAACTGAATTTTGGTTTAGGGGAGTGATTTTCACTTATAAGGTTGTGTTTTGGATTTTACCTTCTTCAGTACCATTGCAATCAATATTCTTATCCCCGCCTACATTTTATTTCTGGTTCTTATAGTTTCACCTGACGAATCTGCTTTTCAAACCTACCTCAAGTGTTAAATACATACTGCATTTACCAAACTCCCATTTTCTCAGGGGTTGCCTGATGAGATGTGACATGGGGGGAAAAAGACCCTTCAAGTAAGTTCAAAAGTAAGTTCAAAAGGACTCCAAAGTAGGTGCTAGTGATAGACCATTGGTATTTCAGAAACTCTTGGGTATTACAGACATAAGTCACAGCAGCAATTGAATCCTCCCTGTTACTAAGGTAATAAAACTCGTAAACAATACATCTGTAACAGACTTTGAGATATTTTATTTTTTTAGAATAATCGGGCTGCAATGTAATCATTCTTTACATTGTTTGACTGTCTTGGACCTAAAAACCAGTGATGAAGATTTCACAGGCTTCCATATAATCTGTTCCAGTATTCCAGTCTTCACTATTAGAAAGTGTTCCCAATGATCCAACCTCTGTATTCCTTTCTGCATTTTAAGCCCCATAGCACTTTTCTTTTTTTCAGTTGTCTTTTAAGTACTTGAGAACTGGTATAATTTTAACAGGTATTCCTTCAGTCTTCTCATTTCTAGACTAAAGAACTCTCATTCCGGTAGCCCTTATTTTAGGTCCTGACAGAACTTCATATCCATAGCAGTGAAAAAGGTAGGACTTTCAAACTATCTCTTTGGAATATAAATTTCACTGACTGCCATAGATTAAAATTTCTAATTCAATCAGTGCTTTTGACACCTGCCTATAAAAAGGCCTTCTTGGATCTTAAGCCATCGATTCAACCTGTGACACTTACTGCACATTGATTCATAGACTCCATTAAGAGGATTTTACAGAAATGTTTTCACGATACATGGGAGAGAGATCTCCAGATGAATGATTTATAAAGGGCTGTTGTAAATAAATAGCAATGAAACCTCCAGTGTGGGCTTTTAAAAAAGACCTAATTATGATTTGTACACTTGCTAATAAATAATGGTATGAGTTAGTACCCTAAATCTTATGCTTCTTGCACAATATCAGTCTTCACGTATTTATGTTTAAGTAGTCTGGTTTTCAGATTCTGTTCCACAGACCCGTAGTGATGGGGTATATATATTATATATACTTATTTTGTATGTATGTATTGTATCTATGTCATACATATATGTAGTATAGCGTATTTTGTTAAAGTATTATTTCTGAATGCTTACTTCATAATAAGGGGAAAGCAAGTACAGGGATACTGTAACATGTCATTTTTACTAGGAATTCATATTACGAATTTCAGAAAAGAAGTCTCATTGCCCCTTACTGCATAAATCTTCACTGTTGTTTCTGTGCAACCAGGCATCAAATACCAGAGGAAAATGAATCCATTAATACTGGCCTTATTTATCTAATGAACTTTGTTTATAATGGGTTTCATGTTTGAAGTGGTTGTTGAACCTTACAGCCCTTGCTTCCTCCAAATGCATGTCGCTTCTTCTATGTTATGATCCTAAAAGCAATTGCCATAAGAAGACATCATTTTTATTTAAAACTGTCAGACAGATTGATCTAGAAGAATGGTTTGATCCTTTTTGCGTCTGCGATAAATTACTGTATTGTGGTACAAGAATCAATGATGTGGTGTAATGAACCCAGTGATTGCTGTCATCACAGCAGGTGCTTTTGAAAATCATGCAATAACTTCAGATGTATCACAGCTTATTTTCTTCGAAGTTAACAGATAGCATCCAGATGTGGATTTAGTGAATCAGCAAAATGTTTTCTTAACAGGTTTCAAATCTACTGTAATTCATAAGAGGATTTAAAAATTAGTTGTTGTGACTGACACTGAATGGCATCCAGAAGAGGAGCATTTTATTTTTTCAGTTTCTGAATGTGCTCCATTTATACTAATTTCCTATTCTTACTACAATTTATGGGTAATAAATACAGAATTTCCCTTAATACCTAAACATTACTGTGTGAAAAACACAATATGAACATTATTAGTGGCTAGGCTTCCTTCCCCAGGGACCACTGAGTAGAAAACTGAAAATGAGTTACACCCCTTGTTGCTGGCAGCACTTGAAAAGGTTTGGTGAGAATGGAGTAAGATCATTTTCACAGCAGAAAGGCCTCCTAACACACCAGTAACTAGTTTCACTGTTCTCATGTCACCTTCATAAATCACCTTTGGCAGCGTGTGTTAGCCCTTTTTGATGATCTTGACCTCACCGCTCAAATCGTGATTGGATTCCTGCAGATGTTGTCCCCTCAAATGAACTCAGAGCATCTGAATTTCAGTTTTCAGACTTGCACCATGGAAATCTCTGTACTTTAATATATTTTAAGCCTTTGGGGACAATGCCTCATCACGTGAGAGTGGATTAAGTAGCACTGGTACGTGGTAAGCTCTACTCCAGTCACTGGATGCAGGAGCTGAAGGGAAGCTTTGCTTTTGCACAACAAGCCCAGACCCGATGGGCCTTCTCTGAGCAGAAACCCTGTGTGAAACCCATCTTAGTTGTGCAACTCCACACCCATTTCGCACCGCTTAAATATGAGGCCAGCTATGGTCCCAATAGTAACGGAGGCTGATAACTCATTATAAAACAAAGCTTTATTGAGGCAGGAGGAAACATGAGCAACAATGTGCCTGTACAGCAGCTCACCTGATCACCAACACAGGATCATAAGCGATGCCACGGCTCCAGTGGACTGCCAGGGATGCTTGGTGTCCAGGTCATCTGGCAGCCATAGTCAATCATGCAAATGCCTTTTGAATGCGGATAAGAGTGATGCCATCCCTTGGCTCCACCAGTGACAGTGTGATTGGAGAGAATCATTCCATACGTGGGTAATGTGGGCAGCATCCTCCCTACGCTGCCCTTACCGGTCAAGGGCAGGGCGTCAGGAGGTGGGGTGTCACTAGCTCAGCTGGCCTGCAGCTGCCCAGAAGTATATGAAACAATAGGGGAAAAAACACAGGTGAGAAGTCATTTGTCTGAGTACATCTACAGTAAGAATAAAAACATAGAGTTATGCTACTTAACTGAAAGCAGCTATCTGCAAAGTTAGATGGTTCTTTCAAGTTACATATAGCTGCTATATAAGGGAGTGCTATGTAGCTATTATTAGCAGGCAAGTTGCAAAAGGCAGCAAGTATAAGAGCAAGGTGTGAGTCATTTCCTTCTACTATGTAACCTGTCTCACAGAACCGAGAAACAGCAACTGTCTTAACTCTCAGCCTGGAAGCCTTACAGTAATCATGCCGGTACTGGAGACATTCTATCCACAGCTGAGCTTGCCCATGTAACCATATAAATACATTTTTTATGAATTAAAAAAAGCTATGAAACTGCTTCCAACCTACAGAAAGCTTGATCAGATCACAGAGAACAATATAGCGTCCGCAGCTGATTATGCATCAGTAGTACAGGTACCCCTGACAGACAAGATAGGAAGTGACAGGAGAAATCCCACTGCCTCCCGACGGCCTCAGGCGACATTTGCCCCGAAGTCTCATCGGCTCACACGCTCTGTTGTGATTGGCTGGCAGCACCGGCCACCCAGACCAATTTACCCAGAAGTAAACTGGGAGGCCCTTCCCCTGCCTACATGGAGCAATGCCATTTTGTTTTGGACCCCATTTTTTGACAGGTTTTTTTCCTGGTCCAAAGGAAGTAGGCGGACAATCACAGGGTTGCCTGAGAGCACGTGGGTATGACGGTGTCAAGAAATGGCCATGAGCCAATCACAGAGCAGTATCACTTTTAACCAAATGGCTTCTCCCTGCCATAAAATGGCAGCACCCTGTGAAAAAATGGAGTCCAAAACACCGCTGACTGCAGAGCCAAACTGAATGGGTTTTTAATTTAATTTTCCCTCTGACAGCCCCTTCTTGTACTCATTATGACAAAGAGAAAAGCAAAGGGAGATTGCGTGTTAATGGAATAAAGTTGGACTTTGCAGATCCTAGCAACTGACCCTCTCACTTGGAAGATTGCCCTAGAAAGTCCAAATAAAATTTGAGACCCTGAGCGGAGCCAATGTGTTTTCTGCAGTACTTCAAGCACCACACATAATGCTCACATGCTCCTCTACTGCATCCTCTAAAGCACAAACCCTTGGTTTCCAGAGGAGCGGTGGAATTACCTGCCCAATTTTCACTCATTTTCAATGTAATTTGATTGCATGAAGCTCTTTGGAAGGGGGACAACCCAGAGTCAGGTAACAGTAACAATGCACTCCTATTTCTGAAAGCTGCCATCAGGCTGCTGCCCTGTCTCTCCCGTATCTGGGTTGCGCTGACAGAGCTGTACCCGTCGCAATGCAGCATTCAGCGTATGCTTGCTAGCCAGGTACGTGTTTCCCACAGCAAAAATGTCAGTGGAGTGTTCATTCCGTAGGACGAGCCTCTACATTTCCCTTTCTATAGAAAAAAACACTGCTAATATTTTAATGACTCTGAGGCTGAAATTATTAGCCAACTATAAACTTAGAAAATCCTTTAGACAGAAAGGGTTATTCAGGGCCATGTAAATCTAGAAGCATATCTGAACTAGCTCAATATTTTGGAATGGCAGGATGTATTTAGAGAAAATTTTAATTCAGTTGAATATAGTTATTTTCAAACTCCTGGGCAGGAATGAGTCTCTGGGGGCCTGAGCTGCATTTATTACAACCTCTTTAAGGGACTTGTCTGATTCTAGGCTCTAGCGAAAAAAAAAGTAAATTATTGATGAGTAGGCAGTGCAATTCCCTCTCCAGAGTCTTCTGGTCAAATTAATATAATCGATACACCACAAACTAGCGATCACTTTTTCATATTTATGTCACTTCTATAACGTTTACCTATAAGAGAAAATGCAACCACTAGAATGTGGCTATACTATATGGTCACATCTACAAAACTGGAAAAGTATTTTAAAACCACCTCCACCTTATTGGCTTCACATTGCCTGTTTGTAAAGCCTGTAACTGTATACCATGTACAGATAAGAAATATAAAAGGCACGAGCAATAAGGAAGGGTCCTTGCTAATGTGGCAGGCAGCTCAGCCTTGCATTTAGACAATGCAGTGAGCAAGGATGCTAAAGGATCTAAAAAGCTGGTTTGATTTGAAGTGTTGACTATCATCTGCAAAGTGTCAAACCCCCATATTGGTATCACTGCGATAAAGATATTGACCTCCTGTCCTCCTTCCTGTCGTGCCTTGTTGTCAGTATGAAGGAGGAACAGAAGAAACTTCTTTGGATTAACAGTAGCAAAGTCATTTAATTTAATCCAACCCCGTAAAAAAAGCTCTCTGAGGTACTGTGCATGCAGGGACTCAATACACTGAGTTTGACAATCATATGCCAGAAGTCTGTCTGATGAACAAAAGTGATTAATGTAAAAAGTTAGCAGATTTGACGATTAGAAGATAATCATAGTGATTTCATTCAGGGAAGCATTACTGTTATGCTAGCATACGTCCTTCACAGGGCTGAATCAATTCATGTTGTTCAAACTAATGGTTAAGTGTTGTAATCTACTCAAACTGTAGAACAGATTGAGATCTTCAGAAACTATGTGATTAATATTATCCCTAATGCATCACCACATTTGATAGAGTTAGCTTCCTGTGATTTAGCCAAAAGAAAAAGTGTTTTGACAATAGATTCTTGAAACCTTAAGACTCAGAGTAGAGTATGACATGTGAAAAGCAATTAGAGTGTGATTCATTAATCTTGTACTGAACAGTGGACGGCTCACGGCTGGGTGGAATTAAAAATAGAGGGAAGAAATTAACATGCTTTATGAGTTATCGTCATATGCAATGTCGCTACTGCCATCATGCTTTTCTAGATGATTTTAATATTCATGTTAAACAAACTGGAAACTTTTCAGATCCTGCAGTAGCATAGGAAAAATTCAGTCCAGGAAAAATTTCTGATTACAAAATATTCCCTTTCTTGCTGTTATGGATTTTAGATATTTAATTTTTTTTTTAAATGTTAATCTGCCTACGGATTGTCAAAAGAAAATGAAAACTATGTGGAAGAAATAAACTACCTTCAGAAACTCAGATTAGCTAGAGTATCGATTTTCTTTCTCTCTCAGTTTCTAGAGGGTATGTGTCAGAAGAAAACATTAGCTAAAAGCAAGTCATGAAAAATTTAGCAAGATGGAGTAATATTTCACTAATGTTGATCACAGGTGTAGAAAAATTATACTTCAGTTCTAGGAATGGAAGCATTCTTGTAGAGTTCTTTGTTGTTTGGGTTTTTTTGTTGATGCTGTTGAATTTGAGTATTCTAACAATCTATATCTTGCTTTGTGAACAAATATTACTGTGGTGTGTTCTACGTATCATCAGATAAACCTAAACTTCAAATTGATGTTACCATGCTTTGTCATTAGCATCATCAAAATACACTATCAGTTGGAAAATAAATGTGGAATGATAGCTAACGTTCATAACAAGAATGGTTCAAAGCATCAAAATTCTCCACGAGTGCAAATTGTCTGATAACTTTTTCACCATTTCTCTCTGACTGAGCCCAACTTGGACAAGAGTGGGCAATGTTTTATTCTTAGTATACAGTCCAGTGTTTCGACAGACATAAACTGAGAAGTTACACAACAACCAGCAGACATTAACAGATCTTAATATCGAAGTGTTTTTTTCAGACATGCAATAACATCCTAGAATCGACCTGAGTGCAGTTTATTTTGTTGTTATTACAGTAAATGCTTTCCTTGTGCAAGAACTCCTTTTAGGGCTACATAGTATACAAAGCAGGATTGTACAAAAGAGCTAAAGTGGGCAAACGAACTGACCAATGGTCATTAATCTTGTAGTGACTTTCTCAAACATAAACAGAGAATAACCTGCGGTCACTGTGATCACTGATTTATTTTGTATGCTAATGAGATCAAAGGGACAGTTCTTGCAGCCCTGAGAACCAAATTAATGGGTGAAAATCCTCATGTCTGAAATTGCATGGAACTGTGTAAATTTAAAAAATTACTGTTTAGCTGGGGTGAAGTCAAGAATTAAGATAAGAGCAGAGAGTTGAATAAAGCACATTCTTTAAGGATGCATTTGGAAAAACAGGAATATATTTGCACACTGCAGTCACCCTGCAGCCAAGGTCATAAGAAAGCTCGTAGGAAAAACAACTCAGAATAATAACAATAACAGTACCGGAACCAATAATGTTCAGGACATTCATAATATATTTTAAAAAATAAACCCCCAAAAAAGAAAAACAGAAAAACAGGATTCCAAAACACCAAGAAAACCTGAGGGTTAATCAGATTACAGATTGGAGTGATAGGATTATTGACTATGCCTTCTGAACAGTGTGACTCTCTCTATCAACATGGATCATGTTCTGAAACAGGGAATCAGATACAGCTTATTCCCAAGTGCCAGTTCTGAGCCAAATTCTACTATAATTGCAGCCAATGGGAATTCTCATGCAGTGAGAGTGCCAAAATGAATAAAAGAATTATAATCCAGATGTAAGGTATTGGAAAAAATAACTACTTATTAGACAGTCAGCTTTTTGGAAGGATTATAATATTATTATCAGTAGCAGACAGATAGAAGTTTTTTCTCTTGTTAGGCTTTAGCTGGATTTCACTTTCATTTCAGACAACATACGGTTCTTTTGTGGTTAGCAATTGTTGCTCAGAAATACATCCCAGTAGGCTGCACATTGCCTCCACAAGGAATATCACTTGCAAGGAATTTGTAAACCAGAAGAGGTGTGAAACTACTGCCGTGATCCAGATCTGAGCTGGTATAGGTATGTATCTGCTGCAAGGATGTCTTGTGTCAGTATAAAATATGGATAAAGAAAGAAAAAGCTGGTCTGATCTGGCGGAAATGAGGGGCTTATGGTAGTACAGATTGAATAGCCATATTAAACTCCTCAGTCTAATCAATAGTTCCTGTAACTTCTGAGTGTAGAAAAAACAGTATCTATATCTAATCAAGAAATCTTGAAGGACATCCCGCTTATCAGTGAGTATATAAGAAATTACAAGATTTACTAAAGAATAAAAAAGTTCACTTCCATGTCTGAAAAAAAAATTGTATTCTTCATTTCACTATAGGTTTCAGTCTCCAGACTTTTGTTGTCATCATAGCTCCATGATCTTATTTGCACAAATAAAAAAAAAAATCTCCCAGCAAAAAAAAAAAAATAGTTGCCTATGCTACTAAAAAGGAGTAGCTCTCGGTTTAATATATATAATTTTTTCAGTCACAATCTTGACTCTTATTAAAACAGGAAAAGTATATCTTACCAATAGCACGGTGAATAAATACAAGATTGCCACATGGTCACAGCATTTACAACTGACCTTTACTCATCTCAGTCAGAAATATAGGTCCATTCCTTGATTGTTGTGGGAAAATGGAAGGATTTCAAAGTGACCATGTACTTCAGGTATCAGTTGGGAAAAAGTGTTTCTGTGACCATAGAATGCTGACATTTCAACCAAGATACTTACACGCCTCTCCCAATGATTCAGTACAGTTCTGAAAGGAAGATGATATTTTTCTTTTGAAGATAATTTTGGTTTATCTTTAATATGAAGCTCTCTACATCACAGAAAAAAAATCTCTAAATGAAAGGCATACTTAACATTTGTGACTATGGTCACACAAAAGTGACCTAATCATATTTTTATCTATGTTTGTTCCTACCTCAGAAGTGACCCCTTCTGATTCAACAATGACTGCATTGAATTTTCTAGGTTATAAGAAGCCATGTCAAAAAGGGTTCTAGTTTGCCTTTCAGCATTTTTTATTCTAGCAGGGCACCCAGCTGTAATAGACAAAGAAATCTGTGTTTCTACACCCTTAACCACTGCACTAGGATTTTAAATCAGAATTTACTGTCCATTTAATATTTCTTATCAACAAAACTTAAGTCCTTCAGTCTATCAGTGTTACAGATTTCGAGACATATATCATCATTCTGAAACTGATTGAAAACACGGAAGTTGTAACAATGTCTTCATTAGTAACGGGTATGTTGATTCAGTGTAATTTTGCATTGTTCATTTCTAGTGATACTATTTCTTTCAGCATTCTTGCACTTGTTTTTAATGCCAGAAAATGGTTGGTAGAAAGTCCATGGTAAATTTTGTGTGCACAATTTATGTGCGTAATTTATTTGAGATTGATG
>NW_009604543.1:43919-53165 GCF_000690535.1 Cariama cristata | reverse complement strand
AGCGGTTCACTAGATATTTGAATCAGCCCTAGGTCAAACAAGGAGTGTGCATGCATATTTCATAGCCTAGGAGTCCAAGTTTTTTTATTTAAGATTAAATGGTGAATACCACATAACACCAGAATGTTTCCTGGAAACTGTTTATTGGGTTGGCAGGCATCATGAAAGACTGGTTAGCAACTAGTGACCTCTATTTTGGGATACTGCGTGGCACAAGAACTGCTGTCCCATCAGCCTAAAAGGAATGTGATCTTCCCTGTACCATCTATCTACTTGAATCTGAAGAGTGTTATTTGGCAGGCTACTGCCTTTCCCCAGACATTTTTTTGGGACTAACTACTGAATGAGTCAGCCAAGTTTAGGGGATGAGGCAGAAGATATATTGCATAGATATTACAAGGAATTCTTGATGCATTTGATATTTTACCAGTGTAGAAAGCTGATTAATTTGATGTTGTTATTCATTGGATTTGTTAATTGATTTGTTGTTGTTCGTTTATAGCTTTGAGTTGCCAATGTATAGAGTATGCCTTGTGCTACTTAGCAGTCTAGTTAAGAAACTGTATGCAATAAAAAACTTAATGGTTTAACTTTTTCTTTCCTAGTTGGTGTTCTGTGAACTTGAGGAGCCCTCAGAGTAAATAAAAGCAGCTAAACAATCTGTTGCTTGATAAGTAACACCTCTTGTAACTATGGCCTGCATTGGAACATAGCTACTTTTCTGTGTTTTTTTTTCTCCTCCTCCTTTTTTAAAAAGGGTATCTGATGACCCAACATGATAGTAACAATTAATTGGCCAGGGTAGAAGCTGATCAGCTCCTCAGAAAAAAAGAAAAAAAAAACAAAATCTATACTTGTCAGAATGCTGAAAGGAAAGGGTTTTTTTCAAGTTTTTAGGCATCTTAGGTAATCTCTTGATTTCTAATGCAATTGAAAACAAGTGGAGTTGAGTATTTAGGAAAGTTTTAAATCTGTCCACACAAGAATGATTTTCATCCCCTAGGATTTGTTCAAACGAAACTGGGCTTCACTTGAACAACTAGTTTGTTTCCCTGAATTTCCGCACTCCATCTTTCCAAGTGGTCTTTGGACATAGGGGACCATGATGGTGAAGCAGTGTTAAGTGTAATCTCAAATGGCGTATTTCATCCTTTCCCTGCACTTTCTGTATGTCTGTACCTTGCTGTGAGTTTCTACCAGCAGTCTCCTGCAGGTCTCAAAGGCTTCATTCGTGCTTGAAACACAATGCCTGCTGGACTATCGACATGACTTCATGACCTGGGCTGCTTTAACAAAGGTCATTATCATACCACAGAATATGGATAATTGCATCTTCATCTAAGTTACAAAACCCTGAAGTTTCTAGCCCATCTAAGAAATGTGTTCTGACATCCTTACCTGAAAAATGGTGAAGTTAGCAATTCAAACTTCATCTACAGGCCTTCCTTGACGTCTGCTACACAGAATGAAACCAGGAACGAAATAATTAGCTTCATGAAATATGAAGTGTCTTCCTTTTTCTGAGCAGTACAAGAATTTCAGAGTGTTATTCTTTTATAAGATGCCTTTCCGAAAGCATTTAATGAAGGAAAGATGAAAGCTAATGGAGTACTAGTTGAATGTTACTTTTTTTCTGATTTAAAAAATATATTAATTTTCTTTTTACCTCTATTTTATGTCTATATATCATTTTGCCTTACTGCTCTAAAATGGGAGTAGCAGCGTGCAACTCTGAGAAGTGTTCTCATTGTTTTTACCTTACTAGCACACAATTCAAGATACATTGTATCAAAGATGCTACATAAAAAGCAAATTAAAATTGAATTGCAGTAAAGCTACTAAAAGAATTCATTGCACTTCAAAGAGTTTACAGCTAATATGTTATATGGTGGGAATGGACAATTAAGTGCAAAGAATAAGTATTAACGTGCTGGTTTATAATACCTGTTGAATGTGTGGTTATGTGTACTTCATTTGGTATGCTTAATTGCAAATACTATTGATGATTCATATGTGTTCAAGGCTGCCTCAGTGTGTGGAAAATCTTTTCACTTTCCTACAAGATGGGATGGCATAAGAGTTTCTTCTGCACACACGCTTCAGTAATGGATTGATTAGCAATAACTTCCTATACAACCACTATTTTTGTGACACTATCTTTATGTTTTCATATCTCTTAAGGAAGAATTCAATAACTGGAGAGGGAGTAGGGCTGGCATTATGAACTTTTCATGAAGGCGATTCTGCAGTAGTTTGCCCTCTAAAATGACTTACACGAATCACTTGATACATTTAGAGAATTCAAAAGATTTTAGATATAATACTCCATTGATCCTGTTGCTGGGAAAACTGAAATTTTACAGTGCTACTGATATAGCCCATAAAAAAATAATAAAAAAGCTCCTTCTTCTAAATCCAGTCTTGCTTTTGCGTTGTAAGGAGCAAATTATTCTATTTTAATTATTTCACTAGTGTACTTCATGCTGTAATTTTCAGGAAATATCTAATGACCTGATCCTATGAGGTACTAATCAGCATCGGCTTCTGATGAAGCTGTTGTGCTCTGAGGTAGCCTTGCCAGAAGAGGTGGAAAATGTATTTTTTTCCAGAAAGTAACATAAAGCCCTGCAGTGTTCCTAGTTCTCCTGCAACTGATGCGGGTGGGGATTGAAGCTTCAGGAGTTATAAAGGAGAGACAGATGAAAAAGCCAATAGTTGTGATTAATAGGGAAATCCAACCCTGTCCTCACAGCATGGACGTTCCTCCCCAGAGCTGCCAGTTGATACCTGTCCTTAGCAAGCAAACAGCTTCCAGTGCTATACTATTTCATGACTAAAAAATACTCTGTGTCCCTCTGATGGAGTTCAAGCGAAATACTAATAGTGCTAGTGGCAGAAGAAACTGGGGAAAAATATAACAAAAGGCAGCATAAGAAAATTAATGTTCCTGAACTTGTTCTCTTGATGGACCTGCTGCCCACACTTAACCTACCCCATCTCTGCATCTACCTTGACACAGAAAGTGATTAAGAATATTGGCACAATATGTCTGCCAAAAAAAAATTCATGAACAGGTTAGAGATGGAGATTTAAACTGTAATTGAAAGTTTGATGTCAAGATCTTCATTGTATTGATTTTCAGATCTTGTTGCACTCCTGGAATACAAGAGAATGGTAATAGACTACTGATTCTTCTCTTAATTTGTGTGTACTCTTTTTCTGTGTTGTAAGAGCTTGAGGACTAACTACCTTTAAACAACCATTCACTTTAGGGAGCTTAGTTCTCTAAAGACTGCTGTCATTTCCTAGACACACTATGTCAGGTTTCTTAGACTTTCATCATAGTTTCCTTTTGCGTTTCAGCATGGATTTGAGATTTCCCAGCCTAAATTCATAGTATTGCTTAATCACAGGCTAAATCAATCTGGACAAACTGATTAATTATCAAGCTGTCCTGCACTTAAACATCACAGGTAAGTGCTATAAAATCTTTACCACATTTGAATATAATCAGCTGAGTGCCTGAAAACTTTAAGTTAATCAGCAAAGTAGGTTTCTCTGCATATATTCACATAATGTCTAGTGAAGCACATTCAAACCATATTAAATGTAAATAAGATTAATTCAGAGATGTACATTGATTTGGTACATTGATTTGTAGTGAAAACTGACCATGTGTGTTTATAACTTCAGTATGGGCTTTCACGGAAAGCAGAACATCTTTTTTTTTTTTGCAATTTGTTACCTATAGTAAATAATTTCTGCATTACTTTTGTTTCAACTTTGTATTTGAAGCTTCTTGAAAAAGAAAACATTGTACTTACTTCTCTTCTCTTACAGGAAAGAATTTCGAAGAAGACAAACTTCCACTGATGCTTGCAATGGAACAATCCTGACCTTCATAAAAAGTTTTGTAGTAAGATGTGTATCTGTCACAGTGGTCTCAAAGAGGGATATGGTTGGAGTGAAACAATTAATTATGGGGTTTATTACTGAAATGAATGTTCACGTGAGATAATCTTAGGGAATTTGCTGAATACAGTTGTTTACTGTTTTGGGGTGGGTTTTTTTGTTAAATATTTGATCTATTCCAAATAATTGAATACACCAAACCAAAATTCAGAATTCAAATATCCGTCGTAAATAAACAGTTCTGCAAGTTTGAAAAGTACTTCCTTGAATACTACACTAAATTCTTATACCATCCTACTGGCATCATTTTCATCAATTTTTTCTATGAAGAAAGGGTGATAAGAAAACAGTAAGTTTTTTGGGGGATAGAGGGGATGGTTAGTGTTAATCTCATGTAGTTAATGCATTGTTTTTGATCTTTAGAAGAAATAAATAACAGCTAATGCTAATTTAGCATTTAATGGCCCTGTGAATACGAAGAACTTAAAGATCTACTTATGCATAGCACACTGCTAATGACTGATATTGATGCGTTCATCATGAAAAAAATCAACCTTGAGAAAATATGTTCTCCACTCCAAATGTGCTTTAAAATTGTTTTTAAATAAAGTTTCCCAGTGAGGACTACTGTTCTACTTTATAGTAACTGGAGGAAAAAAAAAATATCTGTTTATGCTGCCTAAAGGGGCAGAGCAAGAGGGTCTTGCATACTTTGAAAACACCTTTCTATGCTTTCAGATATACGGCTTTCATCTGAAATGAATTTGAACTCAGTTTTGGGGGGAATTCCAATTTTTTTTTTTTATCAGTTGCAGTAATCTTGTATGACTTGTCACTCTCTAGATATCGGTCCTTATTCTCAAAGCTTTCTGTGGGAAAGTATTAGGCAAGAAACTGCTTGGACATCTATCAGCATAAAATTATATTATTATTGCTGTTATTATTAATAATAATGATATTTTAAAATAGGTAGATATTATCATTTGAGTCATTTTAATGTAATCTTTTTCTGGAAAGTGGAAATTAACACAGCTGGACTTTGTCCCAGAATAAAAAACTGGCACTTCCTGGATTTAGTGATTTTTAAAAAAATCCTCTTTTTTAAACCTGAGAACAGAGCAATTCTGTGAGTCTACTCAAGCTATACACTTTATCACATAGGGCTTACAGTAAGAATCTGCAATTTAGAAAGGCCAGATGGGTAACACTGCTACCTTTCCAGAGGTTATTACTGAAGATAATATCAGTGCAGCAGTAATTATCCTCAGGATTTTGTGTGGCCTTTCTGAAGTGCACCAATTAGTGACACTTCAGCCTGAAAAGAGGTGAAGCTCCTTTCTGGCAAATTAACTTGTTGCCAGACAATAGGAAACTGTTTGTATTTCTTGGTCAGTAACAGACTCCCTTAGGTAATTGAGATCCTTATCGAATGTCTGAAGTCTTTACCCAAAGCTACCTTGGTGTGCTTGGGAAAGGAAAAATATAACTTGTAGCTTCTAAATTTACTCTTTGCTCTGAGATTAAACGTCTCTGTTATGAAACTCATGTGTTTCATGAGCACACATGTGTTCAGAGACCATCAGGAAGCAATCAAAACAGTCATTTGTAGAGATATCTCTGAAGGTATCTATTAATTTTTCAGCTGTGATTAAAAATCAGATACAATGCTGAGCTTCTTAATAAATGGTATGAAAAATCTTATAGATGTTATTATTACAATAATGTTATTAAAATTTGCCTGCCCTAGGATGACTATGTTCAGTTCAGGCCTCTCCATCTCAAAACTACCCGAGAAATGTAAAAGATGTTTAGAGATATGAATCAGGGCTCTGCTTGACACACAGAGATGGAATAATACCAGCTGACTGAGAAAGTTATCACTCTATCTGTCTGTAGCGCCGATGGTGCGCGGACAGCTCAGATGCTCATGAATCAGCCGTTTTACAACACAACAGCAGTTTAAAGTAAACCATTAGCTTTGCCAACCTATAACTTCTCTGCTTGTCAGTCAGATCTTTCAAACTGATTAGGAGCATATGAAAGTCCTGTGTGAGGCAAGATGGAAAAGATCAAAACTCCTTGCTTGATAAGGAGTGGCACAAGTGACAAATGAAAGAGAACATGGCACGAATACACATGATAGTGAAGACAGAGAGATGCAAGTGCTAATGTTACCCCTTCTGACCAAAGAAAAACTGAGGATCACCTGGTGACATGGAAAGGTGGCTGCTACAGAGAGAGGGAAGGAAATACCTTGCCCTGCAAAAGCAAACAGAGAGGATGACACAGGAAGCAGTAGAACTTCATCAGTATTTTGGGGGCCCTGAGAAAGTCAGAAAAAAATTTTGGAAATATGTGTAGAAAACAACAAAAATAACCTCAGTTATTGCATTAATAAGTTAATAAGCTATTTGATTAAGCTAATTAATTTAATGATTTTTAAAGTACTGTAATGTGATAGGGAGTCTTGGAAAAGGTGTGTCTTTGCTTTCAGAATATAAGGAAATGATCATTCCCTATGAGAAAGGAAGAAGTTCCCTGACCCCTAACAAGTTAAGTTACATTGTAATTCACAGTAAAAGTTGTTGTCGGAATGAAGGAAGAGAATGCAAAGCATCCAAAGTGCTGTTCAGTCTGACAGATCACAGTGAGTAAAGGTCAGTATATGAACAGGTGATTTTGCACTGTTGTTTGTCCTTCTTGGTTAAGAACTTTAAACATTTCTGTATGTAACTCTTATCTCAAAAAAACCACAAAACCACGAAGCATATATAATGCAAACAGTTTAAATTGGTTTCCCTAATAACAGAATGAAGAAAAAAATGCATTAATAGAACTAAAGAAGCTGTTAGGTTATCAAGTACATAGGTAGAAAGCAGCTGGAGAAACAGCTAAATGTCAGGAAAAAACATAAAGGAAAAGGAAGAATCAAGAATATAACCCAATTTAACTCCATCTTGCACAGTTTCAAAGGCCACTGCAAAGCAGCTCAGGAAGGCTTGTGCTTAGTATTAAACTAGAATTCAAATCATCTCATTACTGAACCTTGTAGAGGCGAAGGTGACCCTGATTCACTGAAGAGGTTACTTGTGTCAGGATTTCAGTCTAGATGGACAGTAAATTCACCACCCTTCTGAACCTTCTGTACTGCTGGGCAAGATGTGGCTGGGGTCTTATCAATGAGGGGACAGCACGAAAGGAAGGAAATCTGCCTCTGAAAGAGAGCTAATAGGGAGTTGCTTTCCTCCCTGGAGTACAGAAGGAACCAGAATTTAACTCGCTGTAACTACTTCAATGGTGCCCCTGCAGAGAATGTGATTTGTTTCCTGGAAGTTTGTGTGTTATGACTGCTACCAATTTGTTGTGTTAAATTTTAATAGTCTGTGTTAATGGTGCATTGTCTACCAATCTGTTACCAGTTTGATGCATCCAGTTTACAGACTACATTACTCAAATTCTCCATCAATTTGTTGCATTACTGCCTGTGCAGTTTATGTGGCCCAAAGGAATACACCTTATATGCAAAGACAAGAATTTATTGTTAGCTTAATTAAAGTCTTAACAGTCTAATCAAAGAATTATTATTAGTTCTGTTGCAATGAAGCTAATACTGAAAATTCACGTTATGTATGGTTAAAGCTGATAGATTTCTTCTTTGCCCCTTTCTCTGATGGTATGCTCCTCTTTTTTTGTGCCCCTTTGACTCCTGAGGTTGATGATTTTAGCAAGGCACAGAAGAGTTACAGCGAGTTGTCAGCATCCAATGTTGTTTCCCAAGTGGTGTATCTTGCTGATAGTGAGTGTTTACTCTTCTGCATTTTTGAGTCCACTTAAGTTAATTTTTATGCATTTGCTAATGCAGACTTTTTAGTTGCTCTTGGTTTGCAGTTCCATGGTATGTATGAATTTACTACGTAGTATGATTTACAGATTTTGGAGATTTGTTCTTTGGTCTCTTTGTTACCCCTAAAGCTGGTTTTATGTAGCTCCTGAGTTTGTGTTTCTTTGGTGACCAATACTTGACTGGTGATGAAGTTTTATAGTCCTGGAGCCTCCAGTATCATCCTGTGTCTGTATTTTCAAGTATCTGCTGTCATCCCGTGCTTGTATTCTTGTGTGATGCATTTTGTTCTCTGTTACTACTCTCTATTAGAGAAGTCTATATATAACACGTTCATACAAAGCTAAGCAAAGGTAAAACCAAGTAACAAAATAGCTAGACAGCTATTTCTACAGATGTGAACCAGCAAGGCCATATTGACTGAGCTACAAGGGTTCAAGGCATCGTCAGGTGAGTTGCCATCAACTTTCCATACCTTTCTTCCTACTGTTGCTTGGTAACGTTTCATAAAAAGACAAGACTGGGAGAGCAGCAAGTCACCACTGGGCACTGTCTTTCCTGTATCTAGAGTGTCTTCTGACTGTGGTCAGATCCAGGGTAGAAATGGCATTTGGTTGAGAATCATTCTGTGAGAGAGCTGGGAGGAGTCTGCCGAAGTGCTCTAGGAAAAGGTCATCCTTAATATGGTGTCAGCTGGTAATTTTTTCTGGAAAAGAAATACCACATATTAAACCACAAGTTGAAGTAATGACAAATAATAATAGCTTTTTTTTTTTTTCTTTTTTCCCTCTTCTTTCTTTGTCTAGATTGACTGCAAAGTCAGATACAAAATACAATTTCTGCTTATATTACTTATCCTTACATAAATATTTTTTCCTTAAAAAAAAAAAAAAAGAAAAGAAACCAAATCTACCACAGTTTCTGTTGTCTTTCTTATGCTTTGTGTGGTACCGTGGTAGGAAGAAGGGTTCTTTCTTTCACAGCATTAGCAGCAGTTTCTCCCAGTTGCAAGTGGAATTTAAAAGATTCATGCTTCTTTTCTGCATTGTTTTCATGATGATAGTGGTGAGAAGTCTGTTTGGTTTTTTTAACTGTGCTTTGCACTTCAGATATTCAATAGTTTAAGGTTTTAATCATAGCATTTTATTTTGTATTTACTGTGAGGTACGTGGTGTCCTGGTTTGGCTAAACAGGGCTATTTTTTCCTTTCAGGAGTTTTTCCTTCAGTTAAGTCTTCCGTAAGTAACTGCACTTTCTGACAGTACAACTACATGTTTTTCAGTCACTATCTGTGTTTCAGACCTGATAACGCTCGATGTTTATAGTTGCTACTGAAGTATCAGTAGGATTGGTATGCAGAAAGGCCCATGTTTATACTGATCCCCATGAGAACCAAGGCCACTGCTGGCCCCGCCTTTGCTAAGCGAGTGAAAAGTCGTAAAAGGGTCGCACCTGCGGAAGAGTGCAGATGGGACAGGTGACCAAAAACTGAC
>NW_009604543.1:0-43721 GCF_000690535.1 Cariama cristata | reverse complement strand
GGCTGCGGCCTGAGGCCTGCAATCCCCCAATGTCATCGGGACACTCAGCATCGGTTTTGTATACTTTTCCTCTTATTTCCATTATTAGTAGCACTAGTATTAATACCTTCTACTATTGTCCATTATTATTGTATTATGAAAGTAGTTTTAATTTCCAGCCCATAAGTCTCTCTCCCTTTTCTCCATCCTTTCCCCTCCCAGGGGGAGGGAGGGGGTTAACAGAGAGCGTCTGCCGCTGACACGTGATTACTGTGGGAAATAGAAATGTGAATTGTAATGCTAATTTGTGAAATATAAGTGATTATTATGAAAACAGAGATGTCCTGGATATCTAGGAAAATGGGAAGAAGGAGGTAAAGGAAAGGGAAAAAAAATAAAGTCCTTTCAATTTTTCACCTTTTTTTTGTCATTCATGTATAAGCTGTTAGCTTTTCTTGTGAATTTAGTGTTTGTGCCTTGCTTTTGAGTGCCAAGGAAACTTTCTTTTGGCCTGCTTGCCCTACTTAAACATTTTGAGATTGTGAAAAGATGTCTTTATGACAATTCTTTGCTCTATGGCAATAAGATCATTACATTTGGATGTTGCTGCAGTAAAATTAGAGGATGTGATGAAGTTAAGTGTAGAAAATGCTACCAAAGCAGCATAAAAAGGTCATAAAAAACTGTCTTAATAGACAGTTTACTGGAAACTTGGGGAGTGGGAGAAGCAATGGAAAATATTCTTTCCTTTTTGCTTATATGAGTTAATTTCTCAAACCTTGGTTATATTTCTCACAGCACCAAATCCCATGCCTTTTGCAATATTAATTTTCCTAAGAGTCTCCTTCAAACAAACTCAAATCTGGAAAATCCTTTATTTCAGTTCAGTCCAGATAAACAATGAACAGCTGAAATATAACTTGTGATGCTTTGAGTGTTCACTGCATGGATCCCACTATTTGAGAATGCCAAATTTATGAGTTTCATCCATCCTTCCTAAACTACATTTATGGTACTTGCAATTAAAAATGAAAAGGGGAACTAGTTTAAAAAATTCTGTCTATCTGACATCTGGAAATCGGATCCCCTATAAAAAAATTCTAATTTCAAAATAAACTCCACATAAGCAAACTAAATTTTTCATTGAATTTTGTCATACTTATTTGAAGATTATATCCATTCAAGTATCTGTAATTTAGGTGACTAATGCTACTTGTGGTGAGATCTGTTGCATCCTTTGGAATTTTGTGCTTTGAGTTGCCATATTATGAGGATAAACACTTGCACAACTTCATATACTTGCATCTAATCCAGGTAGAGAGTAAGAAATAGAGAGAAAACAAGAGGAAAGGAGAAAAAGTGTAACTCCTTGCTTGACCTTCTTGACCTTCAGTGTTTATGGTTTGGGAACTGTAGCATCATGTGATTCAAAACAGCTCTTTCTCTCTGTGAACCCCGGAAAGTATAATAGCATAGATTGATGCTATGACAGGGGGAGGTATTACTTTTCTCCAACAATATAAGAAGCTTTCTAGTGAGAAAAGCATAAAAATTAACTTTAAGTGGTCTCCCTTGGAAAAAAGACAGGACATGAACAACTAGAGGAACCTTCCAACAACATTTTGTTTATCAAATTCACCAATGTCATGACTGCTGTGTATCTACATAATGGAATGATATCAGATAAAATTCAGGTTTAACCGTGTTGATAGCAAAGTTGCGTGTAAGTAATATGATTTCTTGTTATATCTGGGGAAGCGGAAAACCTGCAGATTCATAACACAACAAATTGAGAATAACTGCAATCTCCCTCTGGTATGGATACATTGTTTTCTTCCTTATTTGTTTTTTTCGTTTTTTTGGTCAAAGTCATTATCAGTCCTTGGAGATTTAACTTATTTGTTCCACAGAAAATTTTTTTAGAAAATACTATGACTAGAAGGAGGAAGGGAACAATATTAATTAAATACACTAAGCACCAGAGTCTGCTTCAGTGTATTCCTTTTGTTTGATATTTAGAGAACAGTTTCATGAAGGATTTTAACCAGATTTTGGTAAAAAAATGGATTTATATCCTCAGTATCATACAACAGAAAATGAAGCAAAACTTATTGAGTTTAGAGTTGAAATTTTGGGTTCTATCTCCACATTTATTGATCCCTCCTACATTTCTTCCTTATTTGCTCTTGTCTCATATAATTCTGTGAGATAATTCTGGGAACATTTCTGTTTAACTTCAAACTGAGAGCAGGCACCGTATGGCCTGCTCAGCTGACACTTCTATCTAAATAATTAAAGTGACTGTCCATTAAAGATTTGCAGCCTCATGACACATTTCCCAGTCATGACAGTCAATCATTTAGGAGGTCAGCTCAACCTTTCCTGCATTTACTTTTCTGTAAATTAACATCTGGCCATAAAAAGGTATTGCTGTCGGAACTAAGCTGAGATATTTTATCATGCTAGTGATGACTGAAAGTACTGCATGCCAATATAAAAATAAGTTTCCAGGAAAATAGATTTTCACATCTTTTTATCCAAAATCAGTATCTGTTAGAATTCATTGGCACTGATTTAGCAATGATGAAAAGATAGGGCAATGGTATCTGACTTTTTGAAGTGGTCATAAGCTTTCTCCAATTGCAAAAAACCCAAATATTTTGAGACTTGATAAATAAAATCTATATTTTTACTATTGCAAAAATTAAGTTTAATTTATTTTGAGGAAGTTCTTAACTCAGATCATTTTATATGAAGTGTTTTGAGGCAAAAAACTAATTATGAACATTCTTTTTGATGTTATCATCTTCCTTTTCATTCCCTGAGATTTTGGTCAAAATGGAAGTTAGAAATGCTTCCTCTTCCAGAGGAGAGAAAGTAGAGAAAACACTCTGCTTTTTTGTAAACTCTGCAATGAGATTCCTCAGCTTTTTAAAACTTGGTTGCTCTTGCTGTAATTTTATTGTTTAGCAATGATATGCATTGAAATGGCCTAATTCATCCCTGATGTTTCCCTCTCTTTGTCTCACACTCACCTGGCTTCCTGAGGAGTCCTCTGGTGTCAGGGCAATCCTCCCTACTTGTGTCTCTGGGAAAAGGGACACCACCATACTCTTTAATAGTTGTAACCACTTAAGGGCCAGAACCAGACTATGGATGTCTCTTCAAGCCCAGCCTCTCTTCGTTGGACAGGTTTCTCTTCCTAATGACATCACTGCTGAATGTAAAATAGTAGCAATCTCTAACAGATGTTGCACTAATATATATTTAAAGTACAAAGAAAGCAAATTAACCTTGTATAGACATTAACATCTTTTCTGCAATATGCCACTTAATGCCCCTCAGTTTGTTAGTGTTTTCACGCAAATGTTCTTAAAAGAGAACAAGTGAAATGAGATGTCAGGATATTTCTTGCCAAGGTGTTCTCACTGCATTACTTGAAAAGTTGAATGAGTGTGAAAATGGATTTGAGACACTATTGCAAGCAAAATGAAACCTAAACCACCAAAAAACTTGTGTGTGTGTGTGGTGTGGTATCATGTTGTAACCCCCACATCTTTAAAGTGCTTGTTAAAGGTCTCTTTCAGAAATACTTTCAGCCTCATATATTAATAAAGAAGCTTTCTTTGTAGTTGGTTCTTTCTTCAAACTGTCCCAGTGAACCAGTCCCTTTCAAATCAACAGGCATTCGGAGTGCTGTTAACTGCTTAGATAAAAACCCTTTGCATAACCTACCCATATGCCTACTTCCGAATTGCTTCAAACAACAGCCTTCAAATTCCTTCTTACAGCCTAACCTATTTTTGTCAATGCCTTTACTAAAGATTGCCCTCCAGAAGGTCAGGCATTACATTATGAATGAATCTTTGCTGCCCTTTCGACTCATTAACCTCAATTTCCTTCATTACAACTAAAAAGCTTGTAGGAGTTGATCAAAAAGCAACACAGCAAGGAGCTAATGGAGGAAAAGGAACATTCTACATGGCTAAGTATTAGTTGTAAGTGAACTATCTTGGAGAATTTGTTCAACACGACGACAAATACTTTCATTAGGCAACATCAGTTTCATTATCTATCTTTTTCTGGAGGTGTCTTAGACATGCCAGAAGGAAATACAAGGTGAAAATGAACAAAAAAAGGTCAAATACGTAAACGTGCTTAGACAGCGCCACAGTCAGGACAGGAGAGGATCCAGTGAGAAGGCTTGGCAGAAACACAGTTTGATTTTAAATTCATTTTCTCATGTTTCCGTGTATTCCCTTCTGCTTCTAAACTAGAATATTATGAATGTGGTATGATTAAGGCTGTTCCAGAATTTGCCTTTTGTTTCTGTTTCTTCATTGATAAAATACAGATACTGATCATTATGCTTTGCAAAATCTTTGGAAATCTACTACTAATATATATATACACGCACACATATATGTATAGTGATAGGCACATGTATTATGATTATAAATGAGCATATCTGTAGATTGAAGTTTTACACATAATATATTTTCAATTTACTTTCTTAAATTAATTAACTATGGTAATGATATGATGTGAAAGTCTAGTGAATTGATGAGGTCCAGTGTGAGCCCAGACTTATCAAAAATAATTACCAAACACTTCTGTGAATACATTTGTAGAGTAACTCCAAAATAATGTGACTTTTTAGTAAGACTGCCATTTCAATTCAGGAATTTCTACTACAGAAATTTATTTCAAATCAGACATATACAATTAGATGTATACATTGCATTTTCTAATTTCTTCCATGACAGAATGAATCCTCCCACTTTTTTTTTAATAACACTGTCCCTGTACATTCAGTTGCTGGTTGCAATCCAGGGTATTAATTTAAAAGAAGATGTAAAATAATCTCTTTTTTTCTCAGCATGTTTTTTAAAAGCTGCTTAGAATTGGGGCATGTTCTTATTTCATCCCATGAAAAATCTATTTAAGCAGGCGCAAACTGTAAAGCTTTCTGATATTGTTCGCATCACTTTGAACAGATGTCGATGCTTTCCCAGGGTGCTGTGCAAGACACTAGAGAGTCACATATGTTACGTGTCAGTAGTTACAGTGCAAACCTCTGATAAGAGTGTTTTTCTTTATTCTGATATCACTGGATGGCATTTCAAATACATCTGTATTACAAATCCTGACATAAATAATAACTGTAGCACAGTAATTCTGTTCTAATTTTTCAGTCTAGAAGGAAAAAACAATCATCTCAGCTTCCTGTAGTGTTTATCTAGAGCTTTGATCCTCACTGAACTACTTTTCAGAATACTGAATACACCTTTGGTATCATAGTGATTTCTTCTTACTGTCATTTAATTGCCTTCAAGGCTACCTAAAAAATTCAACTTAAATTTGATCTAAAATTCGTACACATTATGGCTTACTATCCAAAATTCCTCTTGCATTTTGTTGGGTTCTCTGCTATTTAACTTAGTGGGGACAGTTCTGTTTCCCTGTAAGCTAATTTTGCATTGTCTACTGTAGACAAGATGAGTTTCTCATAAATCCTTAGAACAGTACCTTCTGGTTCTACATTAAATGGTGTGATTAACACCTGTCACATATTACTTATGTCCTCTTCAGTATCCAAGGTAGTAGTATATTTTGGTAGTTTGAAGACTTACTGCTTGAATTTTTGGGGTAGGAAAAGACAGAAATCTTTATGTTTTCCAATACTGGCTGATCTATCCAACCTATCCTGGACAGGCAACATAGGGCTGTTGTCTTCATCATTCATGATAATGGGACCACTGAGGAGAAACTCACCTTCTAATCTGCAGCTATCCATGTGCATCCATCAGTGATTTAGGAATCATAGAATCACAGACTTATAGAATGGTTTGGGTTGGAAGGGACCTCGAAAGATCATCCAGCCCAGGATACAACTGGCTTTCTGGGCGGCAAGCACATGCTTCCAGCTCATGTCCAATTTGCTACCCACCAGTACCCCACGTCCTTCTCTGGAGGGCTGCTCTCAATCCCTTCATCCCTCAGCCTGTATGAGTATTGGGGATTGCCCCTGCCCAGGTGCAGGACCTTGCACTTGGCATTGTTGAACCTCATGAGATTCGCATGAGCCTGCTCCTCAAGCCTGTCAAGGTCCCTCTGGGTGGCATTCCTTCCCTCTGGTGAATCACTGCACCACTCAGCTTGGTGTCACCCACAAACTTGCTGAGGATGCGTTCAATCCCACTGTCTATGTCATTGATGAAGATATTAAATGGTACTGGTCCCAGTACAGACCCTTGAGGGACATCACTTGTTACTGGTTTCCATTTGGACGTTGAAACCTTGACTGCAACTCTTTGGATGTGGCCACCCATCAAATTCCTTATCCATCAAATAGTCCAGCCATCAAACCCATGTCTCTCCAATTCGGAGAGAAGGATGTTGTGTGTGACAGTGTCAAAGGCCTTGCAGAAGTCAAGATAGATCACAGCAGTTGCTGTTCCCTTATCCACTGATACAGTCAATCCATCGTAGAAGGCCACTAGAGTATTCAGGCACAATATGCCCTTAATGAAGCCATGCTGGCTGTCTCTAATCACCTCTCTGCCTTCCGTATGCCTTGACATAGCTTCCAGGAGGATCAGTTCCATGATCTTACCAGACACAGAGGTGAGGCTGACTAGTTGGTAGTTCCCAGAGTCCTCCTTTTTACCCTTTTAAAAAAGGCTGTGATTTTTCTCTTTTTCCCATCACTGGGGACTTTGCCTGACTGCCACGACTTTTCAGATATGATGGAGAGTGACTTAGCAACAACATCTGCCAGTTCCCTTGGGTCCCTGGGGTGCATCTCATCCAGTCCCATGGACTTGGGTGTATTGACGTTCCTCAGATGGTCTCAAACCTGTTGTTCTCCTATGGTGGGTGGGACTTCATTCCCCCAGTCCCTGCCTTGAGATCCAGGGGCTTGAGAGATGTGGGAAGAGCAATTGACAGTGAAAACTGAGCCAAAAAAGTTGTTGAGTACCTCAGCCTTCTCCAGGTCAGTTGTCACCAGATCCTGTCTCATTTATCAGGAAAGGGAGGACAATTTCTTTCGTCTTCCTTTACTGACTGAAGTACATGTCAAAACCCATCTTATTATTCTTCACATTCCTTGCCAAAATTAGCTCCAGCTTTGCCTTACCTTTCCAGATCCCACTGCTGCACTCCCAGGAAGTATCCCTACAGTCTTCCCAGGATGTTCTGTCCCTTCTGCCATTGCCTATGCATTTCTCTCTTGTGTTTCAGTTTTGCCAGGAGGTTCATACTCAGCCATGCTGGTCTTCTGCCTTCCTTGCCTGATTTCTTACACATGGGAATTGACAGTTCTTGTCCTGTACGAAAAATGTCTTTAAGTAGCTGCCAGCTCTGCTCTCCTCCTTTATCCCTGAGGACAATTTCCCAGGGGGCCCCATCCACCAGTTCCTTAAAAAACTGAAGGTTTACTTTCCTAAGTTTTAGGGTCTTTATTATACATTTCACCTGGCCCCTATCCCTTGACATCATGAATTCCACCGGGGCATGATCACTGCAGCCCAAGCTACCACCAATCTTGACCTCTCCAGTAAGTTCCTCTGTGTGGAACTGGACATGGCATTTAGTACCATGGTCTAGTTGGCACAGTGGTGTTAGGGCAAATGTTGGACACGATGATCCCAACGGTCTTTTCCAACCAAATCAATTCTGTGATTCTGTGATTCTGTTAGTGAGGAATAGGTCCAGTAATGAATCTCCTGTGGTTGAGGTTTCTATCACCTGGATTAGGATGTCATCCTAATACACTCTAGGAATCTCCTAGACTGCTTGCAACTTGTTTTGCCAGTTTTCCAGCAGATGTCAGGGACATTGAAGTCCCCTAGCAGGATCAAGGCCTGCCAGCGTGATGCTTCCTGTAGCTAAAGTAAGAATGCTTCATTGACATCCTCCCCTTGATGTCTTGGCCTGTAGCAAACACCTTTCCTGTGTTGGATTAGGCTCTAATTTTCACCCATTTTAAAAAGACAACTCTCTGCAATCAATCCATTTTTTAACATTGAGGGCAACCCCTCCATCTTTCCTTCCTTACGTGTCCCTCCTGAAGAGTTTCTAGCTGTCAATCGCAGTGCTTCAGTCATGTGATTCTTCCCACCAAGTTTCAGTTGACATCTGAGAGCCATCAGTTCATAGCTTTCCAACTGCACAGTGGCTTCCAACTCCTCTCGTTTGTTACCCATGCTTTGTGCATTGGTACAGAGACACTTCAATTGGACTGTTGATTGTCTCACCTTTTTGGCAGAATCTTTTGAGAGGGTTGGAGGGCATTCCTTACCACTCTGGTAGGTGCGCTCATCCATACTGTTGCTTGTGAGTATACAAGTGTCATGGCTTTGGACCCCACCCCCAAATTCACTAGTTTAAAGGGTGATTTACTAAGTCAGCTAATCTGCCAGATGTACTTCAGGATCTTCTAGAATCTCCAGAAATTTCCTCTAGATGTAGGAAAATTTCCCAGGCTGCATTGAAGGAGCCATGGAAACAAGTTCCTTACCCTCAATAATTGTGTTGAATCCGCTACACAGTTAATATTTCTTTAAAACTGCCGTTGCACAATCTCTCAAAGCAAAGGTATTTGATATCTTACAAGCAGCCTCAGGTCAAAAAAGCCCTCACTTCAGACAGAATTTGAAAGTAGAAACAATAAAGTAAAATACTTTGCAATAATAATAATAATAACCATAATAATAGCCATCTGTTTAATCTTTATTTTTTTTTAGCACAGATATGAACACAGATCTGCAGCCACTTTACTGACTTAAAAAGTCGATTTATACCTTGGAACACAGCTAAAGTCATTGCTTTGGCACTGGCTCTTAAATTTGCCTGATGATTTCCACCAGAGGGAACCAGCATATTTCTCTAATAGCCCTGGTTATGATGATACCCAGCTCATTTCTAGGCATTATCCATTGAATATCCTCAGGTGTCAGGTAACACTAGAGCTTCTGGAAACATAAAATGGACATCAGTAGCTAATTAATAAGTGAGGGAATAAACAAATAAATAATCCAATAATAATTCTGTGAGCAACTTCTTGCAGCAGACTTCCTTTAAGCAGAGGTCTTAGCTAATTGCTTTTTTTGCTGTCTTTATTTCTTTGACTATTATAAGGCTACATATGGTAAGTGGCTCATAGGCGTCCTGCTTATATCCACATCTATTAACACAAATAACTTCATTTGGGGAACTAAATGAAAATGTGGAGTGTAGTGCTCCAGGGGTCCTGACCATGGTGTTGTTGCAGAAGAGGTGACTGTAAGGGGTTCCTGTGGTTGTTTATAATTTCTTTGATTCTTGATGGTATTCATCATTCATCTTTAGAAACGGTCATGTATTCACTCCACTTTCAAATTTGAGTTTAACTTAGCTGTTTGCTTTTGTAGATCTCTTATTTCTTCTATGACCTGTGGCTAAAGATTTCATTGATATCTGGTAAATGAGATTTTTGTGATTGTCTGTCTTGCAGCTTTATTTTCTTCAAAGACATCTTTTCCATTCATTCTCATCTCTCAGTCATGTTCTACATATATATATATGTATGCATTCAGGTGCAAATTTACCTCTTGCTTTGCAGAACTCTCTTTCTTTACAATGTATGTTCTTAGTCAACCATTCGCTCATATTTTGAATTGCGGTTATATCAACAAAGCTTTTTCACAATGTTATCTCCACCACCCCTTTGTATCTCATTTAGTTGCTGCATCTATCAGAGATTGTTACATACCTTAAGATTTGTTTCTCTGAATATTGCTTGTTGGAAGGGAACTTTCTTTTGCATGGGACTTTTGCCCTAGACTGAGTTGAAATCCAACCAGTTCTTTCCTTAAGTGCACTTTAAATTGAAATATTTTAGAGAATCTATACTTCTTGAAAGGAGGAGAGTATCACAGCTGTTACAACACCTTTCTTGGCATATGGAGTATTATGGCTTCTTTTTTAATTATTCCGGATGTTATTTCTGGCTTCTTAGAGGATTTGATAAATCTGTGTGAAAATCTCATCATCACAACATGTACATCCCAGCATTTCCAGCATCACTTTTCCTCAGTCAGTGCCTTTCACAAATATTTTAAGTCTTTTTCTCAACTTTGCCAGTGATGTGTGAGGTTACTACATGTAATTGTGGTGGTTGCATTTCTTTCTCAGTCAATAGTTGTAGTTGCTGATAAGAGACACTGAATATAATTCTTTCCAGTTCTTCGCTCATTTCCTTTGCTGATCTTAAGATCAATTTTCGACCTATCTTACATCAAAATCATTTTGGCTGAAGGTTACCTGGGGGCTCTGTTTTCTTTCCTGGGTCAAAGGTATTTTTGTAAAAATTCTCTCTGATCTTGTTTCCAGGCTTTTGATGTTTTCATGGCTAAAAGTGCCTGGGTATCATATATAATTTCATCTGTTACATTGCTAGATCATTTAAGGATCTTTGGCAGAACTTTGGGGAATTTTTGGCCCTACAATGGTACATGTTTCCCCATATACTGACTAAAGAAGAGAAGTATCAGCCAAGAAACATCAAAGTGAATTGTTGCCAGGCTGTGAGATGAAACAGAAATCATATTTGTTTGCCTTGGGAACACTTTTCTTAAAAAAACAAAATGATTGTGTGGATTCAGACATTAGGTGAAGCACAGGCAGGTTAACTTCAAATTTTCATATTAAAATATTTTTTTAAGGATGACCACTATGGTACACCACTTGGGCATATACCTCCTTTAGGGCTTAACTATTTAGATGGGGTGTAACACAGAGAGCCAAAGGATAGTTAAGAACACGCTTATCTCAGAAAAGACAATTCTCCAATTATTTCTAAAAAGGTAAAATTCCTCTGATGCTCGTGAGACACCGTTGTGGAAACTGAAGAAACTCTGGCACTAACATATTTCCTAAAAAAAAAGTGTTAAATATTTTCATATCTATTTATAGATATTTTTGACACAGATATCTGTTACTGTCTCTATTTTACAAATAGGAAAGTGGAAGGCTTGAGCTAGTCAGTGGATGGAACATATGATCAAAATCAGCTTTAACACTTCTGCAGCAAAACCATTTATTTTCTTCTTCCATAGTTTCCACATCAAGAAAATCCACCAACCTAGTAAAAAATGAAAGTTTCAATAATCCTTTTCATTAACCTACAGTGGTACTCAGATTCATGTTAAGTGACATCAGCTCTGCTATAGTAGAGGTATGTCTAGCTCTGAATTACACCAGTTTTGGAACAACAACATATGCAACAAGCGCACAAACAGTATTTGCATTAAGAGATGCAGTGTTATGTTTTTGGAAAAATGCAGACTGTTAAGTGTTATTACCGTAAGCAGGTTTAATATCCTCTTGAATTAATCAATATTCACCTTGAGCATTAGCACTCTTTTTTTTTTTTTTTCTATTGCTTTTGTGAGTGTTGTGTTCAGTGAGATTTATTAGGGGAATATATTTAAAGAAGTGTGTATATTTTGTGGAAATACAGTTCTAAGAGGTGAAGTAATGCTAATTAGGACTACCAGACTGAAAAGGGAGGATATATAGGTTGTTACTTGTATAGAGATTATACAGAACTGCAGAGAAAGCATGATGGGGAAAGAACTTGTCACACGTTTCTGACAGGGTATGCAATGAAGGCTGCAGACGGAACAATAACTGTTGAGTTTGCTGGAGGAAGCTTATATGGTGAAAAGCTTTAGAGAGGACAAAAGCAAGGGATGATAAGACTAGCTGAGGTATGTAGGACAGAGAAAAAAAGCAAAGACAGACATACCTGCTGGTTGTCTTCTTTTCTTTATTTAGAATTTTGGTACGTGTCAATGTATTAAAAAAAATACAATCTAATAGGAAAGATAAAGCACTGAGCAAAAGAAGGCCAGATCTCATGCTTTGCAATACACATCCTCTGTGAACTACAGAGTACACATCCATCTGAATTATGCAGTATTTATGAGACCTGAAATCACATCCAGCAACAAATCTTGATGTTTGTTTAAAAATGGAATAATTCCCTGTACTTCTGCAACCTATTTTTTATACTTGTATTTGTTTAAGATAGAAAAGACTTGTTTCCTTCTAGTGTATAATGGGCGTGTGGATATATCTGAATATAATGTGTGTGGACTTCCGCAGGTGTGTTCTAATAAATTTTATTTAATATGTAAGGACCATTCCTAACCTGATAAAAATGAATTGATCCAACGTAAGTCACATGACCAGATCCAAGAATATATCGATTCCATTGATGTGAAAGGAACTACTGTACAATGGTTAGGTTATGATAAACATGTATTTTCTGCCTCTATACGTATATACTTCTGTATATACACTTGTGCATATTTTTATTTATGTACATATTTCTACTTATATATATGCATGTACCTATATATTATTTACATACATTTTCCTGAAATGTTGTATATAATTTCTTTCCAAACTGTGTGCCTGCAAATAATAAGAAAAGCAATTTATCAGACTTACTTCTGTAGGAACTGAGTTTGTTGAGCCCAGGTAATGAGTCTTATTTTTCTAAAATCAGAAGCTAGTTCTACCATCCAAAGATTTTAACAATAACAGTACTACTTCTGTCTGTGGTGGATTTAAATGTATTTGCTAAATAACTTCTGGAAAATTTTGGACTTTTTTGCTTAGAAAGTAAATGAAATGAAAAGCATCCATTTCTAACTCAGTAGAAGACTGCTGTAAAACAATGCAACAGCAATGAGGAAGATAATGCATCTAGTCGTAAGAAGCGTTGTAATGCAGATGAATTAACACAGTGTCATTTTCTCAGACCTAATATCATGAATCAGGAAAATGGTAGAAACGGTAATTGTGAAACTAAAGTCTATTATAAAGCATAGGTTAATACAGGTATTTGGCCCTTCAGTGAAATATTAACTTTGAAATACTCCACCCCGTGCTATGTTAAGGCAACCTAGCAGAATGTGAAGAGAATTACCTGGTCACTGGTTAATACTGTATACAAACAAAGATGGCCTTTGCATAATTTTGTCTTTAGAACATGCCTTTATATTAGATTTCAAAGCATTTCTGACATACCGTAGGGAAATATGAGCAGCTGTTAGCATTCAAAGTATGATGAGTTTGCATGCACCTTCTAATAATTTCTGGAAGGGACAGGCAGCTGTGTAACAGCCCTTCTGACCACCTTACAGCTTTGCAATGTTACTAAAGCCGCAGTAGGATATAAAAAGTCTGATTGTCCCTTACCAGGACTGTTGTCATTGGTAATTTTGTTAGTCGGTGTTGGATATGAATCGAATCATTCACTAAAATGGAAGAAATTGCATCTTCTGCGTCTTTTACTGTGGGAGAAAATCTTACAGGCAAAGGGAAGTAATGGCCTGGCATGTCCGACGGTTAGAGGCTGCAGAGAAATCAGAAAAGGTGAGATCATACACAGTGCACCACGCAGAGGCACTAAAGATCTGTGCAGCTTTCTATGGGAGTGTGTCAGGAACTGTAAATCACTAGACAAAGTCAGATACTAATTCCAAGATTTAGACAATAATGCAATTTACAAAAATAGATACTGAAAAAAACAGGTAAGATCACAGATGTTGTAGAGCTATGCTATAAAGCTAAGCTTGTTAATTTGAGCGGTTAGCAGAGCTTATAAAGTGTTAAAGTATGCAGGCAGATGACTTGGTCCTGGCTTGAGATTTAGCTAAACGAGCAGACCCTGGGAAACGACTGGGAATGACATGAAAAATCACTGGACAGAGAACATAACAAAGTGAGGTGGTACAAAAGGTACAGATGGTGCTGTATTGCACAGGGGGATAACATGAGGGACAATCAAGCTTCACAGATAATGGGAGGGGAGCGATGGGGACCTTTTAGAGAGTGTAGTCTTGCAAGGCAACAGAGTGTTGTTAACCTATCAGTAGCACTAGGTAAAGCCATGTTCACTTTGGTAACAATATCAGAAATACCAAATTTGGGTGTAGATAATGCAAAACCGGAACTACTGCAGAAAAAATAATTAGGGACAGGATGCTTAGTTGGGTGGCAATTACAATGGAGAAAGGCAGAGGTCAAGGCTGAAGAAGAACGAGCCTGGGAAAATGGAGAGAAGAGGGATGACAGGGGCTGGGAGCCAGCAGCAGCCATGTCCATCAGCCTATGGGAGGAGAAACTTCTGGGTGTGAGGGTGCCCTGCGCCAGGCTGTGGTGGGCCAAGAAGGAGTGATCCTTTCGATCCCAAAGCCCACGGGACTTGGCAGCTTCTTTCTGCATAAGCAGCAATTGATCAAAGTCAGGTAGCTGAATATAATAAAAAATGACACTGTGGTTAATGAGAGACTGAGATGAATCTGCTGAAAAATTCGCTTCTCAAATGTGTTAGCAATCAAACAGAAAACAGGAATTCATGCAGTTAATAAGGCAAAACGAGGCAGAGATAAATTGTACGGTAATAGATGAATGAAAGACTGGTTGAGTAGACAGAAAAGAGGGAGATAGATACACTGTAAAATGAAGATGGTCAATGATGTTTGTTGGTGCCCAGTAGCAGTTGTTCAAGGAATACATAACAAGGCTTTCAATAAAAGCATTCGTGTCAGACACTCCAAGCTACTAGCAAACTGAAAGACAAATTCATGAACGTATAGCTGGAAGACAAATGGATGATGATGATACAGAAGTCTTCTGGGGCACTTAATACATTCAGCAAACACGACAGTGCAACAGAAATAGCCACTTGTCACATGTCACATGAAATAGCTTAGCAAAAAAAAGGGATTTTTTTTTTTAATACTTGCTACCTATGGTGCATCATCACAGCAGGTTTATAAGAAAAAATTAGTCACTGCCTGATGTTCAGATAAAATACTAGTGGGGGTATTTACAAAGGCTAATTTTAGTCCTGCAAGATTAGACGTCCTCGTTTGTTCAAAGCAGGAGCTTATGCCTTCTGGGAGATTGTCCATCCCCACATGCAACTAAATAAACCCAGTAAAACGTCATTAGGCAAAACAGCCCTGCTGAGCACTACCTACCCTAACCCTATTCCCCTTCAAACCATGGTGACCGTTTCCGAACTTCTACCATGCTGTTGCCACTGAACAAAACTTGGCCAGTGTCTGGGACAGTGCCGTCCATCATGGGCCAAAGTTACACCAGGGAGTGCTGACAGTGAAGCACCGACTGCTGTGGACAAATGCTTGAGACAGCATCATGACCCAGATACTGTAGGCACATGTCTTACCACTCATTTTGGAGGACACCTAGGAAGATTGATTGTGGCTTCTGTGAGGTAATTATCCTATCCACAGCCTTTTTAATGTAGGGTGAAATTGTCACTAGCTTTCTGGGCTTTGACAGAAAAGAGTGAGTGAGCCCTGTCATTCGTCCACAGGCCAATCTGGAGGTTATACACTCTTCAAATTTCAGTGCAAATGAGGAATGAAGCTGGATAGGATCTTGATTTTGTCTTCCCAGCATATGAGAAGAGCATGGGATTGATGGTGTTTCACTTCATCACTCCCATTCATCAAGTGTGGGCATGACAGCATTGTGGGAGAAAATACAGTATTACCATGTAGAGTATTGGGAAGTGAGAGAAGACTCAGCCACTGCTTTCTCTACAATCTACTCCTGAGACAGCATTGCTGCAAATTAACTGTCTGTGAGGGCTTGTAGGAAAGCTCCAAGGCTACCAAACAGAAATGCTGAATGAGATCTTTCAACAAGGCTGTCATGTCTGTGGATCTGATGGGGAGAGATCTTTAAGTATGAAATGGTGAATCGGGAAGGGCTTTACCCTCTTCACTTGAAGAATGGGCTGATGATGCAGAAGACTTGAACCATCTATGAAATGAAATGAGATGAGAATGGCCTAAAGGGACATGTCGAAATGTGAAATTGATCGTACTGATTTACAGTGGTCTTTACTGAGAACTGAAAAAATGATGCATCATGTTGTTACTGAAACCGAGACAACACTGCAAATACTTGCAAAAATATATGGGCCATGGAAAATGTAGTCATTAATGAGAATAAAGTAAAAATGCAGTTTAAAGTAAGAATATTAAAACAGTGAGTGGCAATGCCTGCTGGATGAGATGTGGTGTCTATCTAATAGAATCAAACAAGTATAAGTAATATATGGATCCAGAATGATTTCAACAGTTTCCCAACTGAGCATCACTTAGTTTTTCCCTGGGGATGAAGGCTAAGCTTTTGGCTATTCTGACTCATTTGACTCTATGAGGTACATTTTAGGGTCACCGTTGAACAAAGGAAGATGAAGAAGAACATATCTGTTTTTTGACTGGGGTGGAAACAGTTGGTAAAGGTCTTATGCCCTTGTGAAAAATGATCAAAAGCGGAATGATCAGCAATAACACTATATTCCACATTTTCTCGGTAGGAAGAGCCCTGCCATTGAAATGGCCGGACTGAATGTTGTCGAGTGTGCTGGACACACAAAACCATGACAAAATATAGACATATGGGTCTTTGTACATGTGTGCATCCAGATAAAACTATCCCCTAATTGGTAAAATTCCATATGTTTCCAACATACATCTATGCCAAGTCATTTGTGACTTACAGGGCTTAATGGTGTGCTTAGATCACTGCTTGAGAACATTCAGAACTGATGCTGTCAGGGAGTGCTGGCTGAGGTAAATCACGTATCACACAAAGTCAACAGTGGTGAAAAGCACCGGGAGCAGGAAAGGCTGCAGGTGGAGAATCCACCTCTCTCTGAAAAGGCCATCAGATAAGGAACTGCTTTGAGAATAGTGAGCTGTCAGAAAGGCATCGTGGTCTAGCAATAATTACCAAACTTTGTCTACACGGACAACAGAGAGTTGTGACAAGTAATCCTCTCAGTTGTCAGATATACAAGCTGTGCACTCTCATCTCCTACCTGAGACTCCCTGCATGTGAGAGACTCTCCACGACCCTCCATGAGTTTCTGTGCGAATCCGCTTGTCTCTCTCTCCGTTAATTGCATGAACGACAGTTTGTGGTTACTTTTAGTTAGCATTGCTTTCTTTACATTCAGTTAAAGCAGAATAAAAGGTAAGGATGTGGAAATAGCAATTGATATGATGGAGAGTCTGGTCTGCAATATGACAAGAGCGTTACTTTTTTGAAGGCTTCAGATCTGCTTTCAAGTGAACACGTTTACAAAGGATCATCATTATTTTTAGTTGCAGTTCTCCTAGTCACACCTCTGTGAAATTCAAAGTCTATGTAAGATTTTCTGTGTTAAATTTGTGGTTTAGGGGAAATATATTTTTCTTTAGTTTTGTAAACAAGGTTTGTACTTCTAGAAGACACGTTAGTGAAAATGAAATAAATTATGTAGTCTCCTGGAGTTTGGACTGAATAATGAATTCAGGATTTTGGAATAATGGTAGTAAGGATGAATACCTCATCAAATGGTTATTTTAAATCCCCCTTATCACCAGAGTGTTTCCACCCATTTAGTAATTGCAGAATAGATATTATTTAATCCTAATCACTTATTGTTGCTCCAGTACCTTAGAAACCTTTTTATTACAGAGTTTGCCATTTAGGCAATATTAAAAAAATAATAAATAGAAAAGCCCCAGGGCACTGCTTCACCAGCAAAGCAAGCTTTTGTCTCCTGGGAACAATTGACACCAGCTATCTTCATGACCCTGTAAGCCTAGGCAGGAGTAAACCGTGGTACATTCCCTTTGTGAGCCTTTAGCTTTCCTCCTTTAACAATGAATGAAGTTATGACACCGTGGTGAAATACTCAGACACATGCATTAAACTGTGACAGTTGTCCTCCCCCTTGACAAGGCAGTTGGCTGTGGGCCCGATCCTGAACCAAAGTTGATTTCAGGAGTCAAAACCTGACAACCAGTAAAAACACTACCCCAGAAGCTGATAGACAGTAGCCTTCTCCTTACATCCCCACAGACATTCAGCAGTAAATCTGTCTTGATCACCCCTTGTTTGCCTAACATTAATCCTACCCTCCAAGCCATGAAGAAGCACAAAACCGGAGCATTCCTCACCCCCTCAAAAGAGTAAGGCAATTTTAGGCCCAGGTGGTGTCTTAACCCTATTCTCAGCCCTGGAGATGTGAAGAGAAGGTACGTTGGGGTACCTTTCTTTCTTCCCACAAAGGAACAGGCAACTTCTGCCCCAAGTGACACATGCTAAGCCCTTATTTCACAGCATCACACTCCAAAGCTTTTTCTGAATTTTCAACTGTAGTTGATGTTCCTTAAGAAAATCTGATGCAGGGCTGTCATCTTTCAGTGTAAGTTGATGTCCATCCTCAGTGTTAGACGGCACTGTCGAACCCAAAAGCTGCAGTCCTTTGAATTTACTGCTGCAATTTCACCTCTTTAAGCTTTTGTTAGGTTACCTGATGTAACTAACCTCAAACCCAACCCCAAGCTCATGTCTTCCCAGGCCACAGCTCCTTTCCTTTTGGTCTAGCTAAAAGCATCACCCTTTTTCCTCATTCTGTACGCTTCTTCAGAAAAAAAAACACAAAACTTTATGCAGATGCGAATTCTTTTCTGAGATGAACTAGAGTGCAGTCCCAGGTAGATATAGAGCTATATTTCAAAGTTTTATCCCCAAATGAAGTATTTGACATCTAACTTTTCCTCTGTCTGTGGGCTTGAGGAAGGTCTGTAACAGTCTGTACAGCCTATTACATAGGCTGAACCAAACTGTTTCTTCTTCAACATTTTTCCTAAACCTATGCCCACTCTTAACTCAAGACTAAATCTGACCTTAGGGACTAACATTTCCCACTGACACAGTTATTGCCCTTGGGACCAAATGACATCTTTTACTTCTTCAACTCCAGGAACATACAATATTAATTTTACTTTCCAAACTCTGAACTTTCCTTTCATCTGAGTCTGACTTGGTGAATCAAGGACTTTCTGTCTAAGAAGTTCTTTGCGCTTAACCAATATCAACTCTCTTCCAAGTCATCACAGCTGTCTTGACATGGAACAGTAAGATCCTTTGCAGAGACTTTGCTTTTTTATCATGAACAACATATGCAATGTGAAAATCTAAACAGTTGCTAGGGGAGACAGCTCCTTCTATTAAATCGGCTATTTGGTTTCGGGTCCAAGTAACACCCAGACTCTTCCTCAGTCTTCAAACAATTGACATACTGAAGTAAACTCAGCCCATGAGCATTTAGTTTTCTTGACCCTAACTCAAATCTTATCAGTAGTCCTAGACAGAATCTGAGCAAAAGAAAATGCCCTTTTCCAACTGGTAACCCCCAAAATATATAGCAAGAAATTCTCCTCTTGAATCTTAAATTTTTCTAATCCTGATCTAAATCTGAACCCTCATCTCAACCTGACACTGTAAAATTACTGATTTCAAAGTTCTCACTGCTAAAAGAAAATGCTTTTAAATAGCGTAATATTTGAATTCACTATCAAAGTAATTTTTCATGACTTTCTGTTGTGTACCAATGGAGTAGGAGAGACAGCTGTGTTATAGCTTTGACAGCTGCAATCAGCTCTCATCTGTTTTCTGGAAAGGTAGATTTTGAAATAACCTGATTAAGCAGAAAGATCATTGGCTATATTTGCTGGTATAGTTGTCTTTTTCTCTCTCAGTACTTTTTTTTTTCTTTTTGGCAAGTTTCAGTTTTTGCTTCAGAACATCATAAATTTCAGATAAACACAGTGCAAAACATTTATGAATTGCCATAAACAACACTTAAGGATGTTAAAACCATATTCTGTTTCCTGTTCTGAATCTGTTTTGTCTCTGGTGTCACAATAATCTGTCTCACTCATATGCACAATGGCACTGCTAATTGTCCTTAATTGAAACTGGTGGCATCTAATATGCTACAGTGATTTTCTGCTGAGTTTTGATCATGTGCGTACTGATGAGGGAATCCAGACTCAGGCATTATACCTGCCTATTGCTGTTTGGGCAGTCACAAACAATGCAGCATGAGAGACCTCCTCCCTTTATAGGCAGTATTTCCAGACTCACATAATTGTCGACAGTTATCTAAAGATTTTAATATTCCCTTACTTCTTTCTGACTGCTGAAATGCAATCCCTGTGAATATAACGATGAGGAGGCAAATTAGTTTCTTTATGTGGAACTAGTTTTCCCCAACATTTGTGCTGGGTATTAAGAAATAGAGGGATAATAAAAATATTTCTGCCAAGGAAAGTTGATCTTAGCAGAGTTTTACATCCTCCATATTTCCCAGGTGGGCCTATAAAGGAAGGAAAAGCCAGCATCATAGATTTAATAGTTTCCACTAACACACATTAAAGCCTGATACAAACACAAGTAATTTCAGCCAAGTATGATTTGTATTGATACACCTGGGTTATGGTGGGGGCAAACTCCTGTTGCTTTCAGTAGTCTTTGAAAATAGTTTAAATACCAAGAACACTTCTGTTGATAGCAGACTCATTTTTTCCCCCTTCTTCTTCTATGTGTTGGCTACTCAATGGGCATTTTAGCCATGGTACCTTGCCAAGAAATGCAGTACTTCTTTTTACTGAGCAGGCAGCTACAATGTAGAATTTCTTTGGCATAGGTTCAGTCAGTCAGATGTGTGAAGAGCTATGACTCCCTGACACTGCCAGGTTGGTGGATGGCTTCGGTGCAAATTCAGTTACACCTACCTCAGGCAGCATATTTCACCTTTAAAGTATTGGTATTCCATACAGATACTAATGAAGTTTTATTGTTATTGCTGAGTCCATAATAATTTTGCATCATGCTTGGCAGTGTACATGGGCACACCTAGCAGTGTGAATTAGGGTGAAAATTTTGGAGTGTTCATTTCTCAGCACCTTGATGATGATAGGATCAAAATGTTCACAGCACTCATCTGAGCATGTGATATGTAATGTCTGCAGGAGATGCATCAAGATGTTTTCTTAGTGGTGTCTATGATACCTCAGGAAGCACCAGAAAGCCTAAATACATTAAAATGTGCTTTTATATGGAATATAAGAAGAACAGAAATTAAAGCCAACAGTAACCCAGAATTGTCCAACTTTTCTCTTCCTAGGCAACTTCTCAAATGAGACACTTTTTGCTGATGCCTGGCTACAAACTGGAATTGGAGAAGTTTTCTGGCTTCAAAGATGATTCATAAAGTAAATCACAGCATAGAAGGTTATCTCACCAGTGGAATAAGAATTTGGGCTGGCCTAAGTACAGTATCAACTCCTCTGGCATTAAATAACCTTTCCTTTTCTGACAGTCATTAATGGCCTTTCAGGTAGTGGCATGTAGTTTGTCTGCCATTTACTTTCTCAGAAAGCTCTCATATTGTTCCCAGTTGTAACAACTCATCTTAAAATTCTGCTCCGTACAGGGTAAAGATATATATCATCAAGTCAAAGCCCCATTAGAGAATCAGGTGGTAGAAAACCAGTGCTAAAAGTGTATGGCTTTGGTTAATTGCTCATTTGTATTCCACCTTAGTGATGAAGGTTATATTTTCTGTGGGAGGGTTAATACCTCTATCTGAGAACAAAACCAGAGATTGGGGGAGAAAAGTCTTTTTGAATTTGTAAAGGGCAGGCAATTAATTTATCTCATAGGCATGGCTCTGGGTGCAATCTGAAATCAAACAGCTGGAGCCATTTTGGCAGATGGAAATGGCACATAATAAGCAGGATATAGTACCACATATAGGATGAATAGGCTGCATTAAAAATAATTGAAAAAAGGCTAATAAAACATCATGCAGAGGGACTTAAAATGTCCTAAGGGATCCTCAGTGTTACATATGGTATGGAAAAATGAACTGAAAACTCGTACCATCATTTCTGAACATACGTCACAACATGACACATCCTTTCTTTAGCAATATGGGGACCAAAGTTATTAATCTATTCTTGTGTATAAAGATGCAATAAAAAGAAAACAAAATATTTGTCCAACAAAATGCAGAGGTGAAAAGCAAAGGTCAAATATAGGGACAAAAAGGCTTAATGGCTTAAAAACCATCTCTGTTCTGCTATGGATCTCCTTTCATTTGAGTTTACCAAATCTAGCATAGTTTTCACATTTAGCACTCAGCAAGTAGCTTTGTTCAGTTTACTTATGCTGGTTATTACAGATCAGCTGCTTTGTAAGTATTAACTGTGAGACTAAGTTCACTTTCTCTTTTTTTTTTTGGTGGGATTTCAATCAGCAAACTTTAATTTTAGAAGTAAAAAAGGACTAAAAAAGAAAGATTTAACAGTGTCGAATGTTTTTTCATATGGCTTGTGTTTTGTGTTTTTTTCTTGTGAAAACAATTTTTTGCTTTGAAACTCTTTGATATCATTGGCATTTAAAATCAGAATTTTAATTTTGTCTAAATGAAAAGGTTTGATCATTTTGGTTTTTCTCTGTGGAGAAATGTATTCTTTTCATGTTTGGTTCAAATGTGAAGGAAAGAAAGTTAGAAATCTCACAATACTTTGTAAGGGCATTTATAAAAAAGGATTTGCTACACTACAATGCTCACAAGTACTTGTCATTTTGTACTTCTGAATTAAGAAATAAATACTCAAAACAGTGAAGAAAAAGATGTTATAAAAGATATGTATATGCATACTTTTCCAGAGAGCATAAAGCAGAGCGATGTTTTTTATTAAAGTATTTTTTGCTATTGGTTTCTGTTTTGAAAGCATGCCTTCAGTGACAGAGCACTTGTAAGAGCTTCCAATGGTCTAACACTCAGTTTCTTGTTTGCATTTCCTCTGGTTTTGTAAGATTGCACTAATTAAGATGACGTTCCTGCCTTCTATTGCAAAGAAACATGAAAATTTGGGAAGTAATTAATATTGCTATCTCAAATGAGAATTCCATCTGTACAAGTTAGAAAAGATATATAGGACACTGCTTTATAAAACAGAGATAACCGGTAAGGAATCACTCTGTTTTTCTACCCACTAGTGTACAGGGCTACATGTCACTCTCACAGCATGAAAATGTCCATGGAGACAGTAAGACAAGAAGCCATCTTCTCTTTCCTCCACTTTTTTTCTGCTCATATATTTATTCAAGTTAACTTTTTTGTTTCCTATGTTTACATTTCTGTGGGGAGAAGAGAGAACCCCAAATACCAGATACTCTTGTCAAGACAACACGTCTTATATTTGCTGCTGTTGTGGCCGCCATCCGATGCCATTTCTCCTCCCATGAGGATGCAGGCTGGAGACAGCACTGTAGCAGCAGTTGCTTACACACCATGGCCATCCAACGGTGATTCCTTGCACCTCCTGCACCTCCAGAGCCTTTTGCATACACAGAGTTGTAGACCCCAAATCCCATGGTTCAACATGGTCTTTAAATAATTGTTGACCTTCTTGTAAAAAGCCCTATATGGTTAAGAGCCCACCACACCAGCAAGACTTCTTGCTCACAGCACTTACTGGTTTTGTCTCAGCTGGTAGATAAGGCCAAATCACATAAAATGTGGGGTTTTGTTTTGTTTTGTTTTTTAATTCAGGATATTTGCAATTTCTACCTTTAAATATTTAGCATCCTGACAGACAGGTGTTATGGATGTAACAACTTGAATGTAACATCCTATGCTTTTACAGCACGTGGCACAATGTTCTTTATTGGGTAACAAAATAAATGCAAGCATGTTTTTTTTTTTCTGCCAAATGATGAAATAGAAATGAAATTAGAACTTGGATGGTATGTTAGCACAAAATTAGTTTCAGGTAGAAAAATTGGGAGTCAAAAGAAAAATGGAAACATATCAATGAAACACAATATTGTACATTAAATATAAATTATAGTTTTTAAAACCCCAGCCATGCAAAAAAGACAACAGTGATGTTAGTAGGATTTACAGGATTGAAGGAAGTCATTACTGTATTTTATGGCCATGTCCAAGGCCTAAAACTTGTGACATAGGAGTAACAAAAACTACCATGGTTGGCAACCTCAGTGAAAGCATATGAACTATTTTAAACAATTTTTTTATTTTTTTTTTCCCAGAACTGAAAACAGAAAGATATTCTCAGCATTTAGATAATGTGGTGGATCTCTAGAGGCATTTCCGTGTGCTTCTGAGCTATGGGAACAAATATATAGGCTAAAAGAAATACAAATATTGCACATGAACTAAAGTTGACTTAGTTGCAATCTACAATCATTCTACAGTGAAAATTAGCCTTGACCTGTGTGCTGGTGGCTGGGATAGAGTTAATTTTATTCGTAGTAGCTGGTATGGGGCTATGTTTTGGATTTGTGCTGAAAACAGTGCTGATAATACAGGGATGTTTTTGTTATTGCTGAGCAGGGCTTACCCAGAGCCAAGGCCTTTTCTGCCTCTCACCCCACCCCACCAGCGAGGAGGCTGGGAGTGCACAAGGAGTTGGGAGGGGACACAGCCAGGACAGCTGACCCCAATGACCTAAGGGATATTCCATACCATATGACGTCATGCTCAGCATATAAAGGTGGGGGAAGAAGAAGGAAGGGGGAGATGTTTGGAGTTACGGTGTCTGTCTTCCAGACTCACTGTTCATGTGATGGAGCCCTGCTTTCCTGGAGATTGCTGAACACTGGCCTGCCCATGGGAAGTGGTGAATGAATTTCTTGTTTTGCCTTACTTGTGTGCATGGCTTTTGCTTTACCTGTTAAACTATCTTTACCTCAACCCATGAGTTTTCTCACGTTTACTCTTCCAGTTCTCTCCCCCATCCAACCAGGGGGCAGTGAGCGAGTGGCTGGGGGGGGCTTAGTTGCCAGCTGGGGTTAAACCACAACAGCCGGTTTCATTCTCAAACCATAGTCTTATGAGGTGACACTTTGCCTGGGCAGCTCTGCTTTTTCGATGGAAATGATATTTTTTCTGGAGTGGCTAGGTAAGCATAGCAGGAAGAGGTACACACTCAAGCAGAAATGCCAGCACAATGCAGGAGGGTAGCTGTACTTAGGGGAGGACTGAAAGCTTTCAACAATGAAACAGAATGTCCCTTTGGGATTAGCTATGGTTGGATGATGTGGACACCCAGATATTCACCAAATTCAGTGCAAAGCTAGCAGTTAATTGCAGTAAACAAGGAAAAAGAAATCCTAATTCTGTCCTTGAGAACTCCTGCTCCTCTTCCTAAAGAAGGAAAGCAAAAATGCTGTAAATTAAGCATAGATTTTCTTCCCAAGATACTCCTTCCCATGAATGACAGTTCAATTCAGTAGCAAAGTCCATCAAAGGAGATATCTTGAGTGAAATCATTAGGATTGGCTTTGACTTCACAGAGCTGCTGAACAAACCATCAGTGTAAAACTAAAAGAAGAAAAGCTGTTGCCCCTGTTTTTGGTTTGTTTTTTTTTTTCTTTGTTCGTTGGGTTTTCCTTAAAATTTCAGAGATGCAATTCTGTATTTAAATAAAGGTTGTTTTTTCCCTCTGTACAGCAGCTAGCTTTGAGCTTTACCTTGACCATTTACCTCATACAGTTGCCTGGCTGCATATATGACTCACCATGATCTCTGAAAAATGATTGGGTACACCACTTCAAATACAGTTTGAAGTGAAAAAATCTCCAGGGGTTTTGCTAGAAGAAAAGGGACAAAAGCAGCAAAAACATAAAGTCAAAATTGTTTTAGTAACAATTTTATTTATATTCAGCTAGAGTGGATAAATAGTATAACAATATAGTAATTCTTGTATGAAACATCTAACTTGATTTTTAAACCACAGATTACCCTCTGTCACAAACCTCTCAAAACAGAAAAATGTTATTCTGTTAGCTTGATGCTAGCAGTGAATGATTTATCAGAAAGACAGAGTTATACTGGATCCAGCTGCACCTTCTCCAGCTGAAATAGCAAATATTTTAAAAACACTGTTAAGAAGGACAGTAGTTAGGAGATCCCAACAGTACAGTAATTACAGATCCCAAATGCTGCAATAATTAGAGATCCCGTCCAGACCTAAAAACAGGCACTGTATTTTTAAGAACGACAGATCTGGGATCTGGCAGACCGCAACAGGGACTGAACAGAGCTGCCCTCCCACACAAATCAAGTGCTAACAAATAAAGTTCATCTACAAAAACAAATGCATGGCACGTCTTGAACTGTTTCCAAGAGCACTGTGTGTTGAGGACTGTTAGCTTTTGAATGAGACATAAAACAAGGTCTTGGTTAGAGCTCAAAAGTACCCAAATAACTTTGCAACTACTGTCCTCATTTCAAAACTGACACAGGAACTCAAGTCCTACTGAAATTCACTGTAGACATTTCTGGAAGAATTACCCTTTGATCAGTTAGTCTTGTCAAAATACATGTGGCCAAATGTATTTCCAAAAGTGATTCCACCTCTAAAAAAATCCCTGTAATTCTAGCTGACAAATTTACAGTCTCCATAATTTTGACAGGGAAGACAAATGGCTCCTCTTGCACGGGCACTTTAAACAGACATCATGGATCTTCTTGAAAGAAAACATTCAGATGGACAATGGAAGTTCAAGATAAAGTTGGTCAGTCCCTTAAACGATACTAATTCTCCATTGTTTCAGGGAGTTCAGTTGAGTTTTGACAACATTCAACAAGTAGTGGGGTTTTTTTTAATTGCATTTGTCCTGGTTTGGCTGAAACAGAACTATTTCTGCTTTCAGTAGATTTTTTTTTTTTCCTTCAGTTAAGTTTTCTGAGTAATTGCACTTTCTGGAGCTGACTACAGGTTTCAGGCAGTGCCTGCTTTCAGAGCTGATGGCAGTTAATGTCTGTAGTTGTTGCTGGGGCAGGAGCGGGATTGTTACGCAGAAAGGCCCACAGGCGGGTGCTTGTTCCCTGTGGGCTCTCTTGGGCTCCGCTGGGCTCCTCATGGGGGGAAGGCGGAGGAGGGGTCGCACCCCCAGAAGCTGCAGGTGACCCAGGCCTGACCAATGCCGTATTCCATCCCACCCACAGGAATACTCGGTATAAAGCTCGGGGATCACGGGGGTCAGCCCTCTCTTTCCCTCATGGCCGACATCCTGGTGGGACCCTGCTCGCTCCCCTCCCTCCGACCCTGACCGTGCACCCCTCAATCCGTTTCCCACCTGCTGTGCCATCGAGCTCTGTGAGGTTCGGGTGCCTGCCCTGCCCTGTGAGCACTGCGAGCCGCTGCGGTGCGACATGCGGTCCCGCAGTCATCATCAGGAAGAGCAGTAGCTCTTAGTAGTATTAGTTTTAATATTATTTATACTACTTTTCACTGTTACTGTTTTATTAAAGTTTGTTTTAAGTTCCAACCCATCAGTCTCTCTCCCTTTTCTCCTCTCCTTCCCGCTCTGGGCAAGGATGGGGTGAACAGAGAGCGTCTATCACCTGCTTTAAGTGTCGACCCAACCTTAAACGGTGACAGCATTGTATTCCTTTACTTTCCTTTTTGTTAAGGAACTGATTTAAGAAAACAGTATCTCCCTAGTTTGAAAATATTTTGGAAAAGAATATATAACAGAATAAAGGAAAATAAAACAAAGCTTGTGGTATGTAAGTAACCCTTGTGTTGGAGTCACCAAACAAACTTGAGAACAGAGGGAGGAATTTGTCCCCCAGCCTCTGTCAGACTGGTGGGCTGGGATTTACTTTTTTTTTTTTTTTTTATTGCATTATGTGGTCCGTGCAAGGCTTTTGTAGGTCATTTTTTGATAGGTCATTCACAAATTTTGTCCGACAAATTCTCCTACTTTGATCTTTCCTACTTTCCTCCTATGGATCATTACAATTCTAGTTATGGTCTCCTGATCTCATTGGCATCTTTCTGCTTACCCTCTAGTCAGTACTAGGACATGCTATTTGGTTTTGCAAAGAGTAAAGAAATGTTTAGTTAAAAAAAGAAGTGTCGTTAAACACCTCCACAGCAGCTTTACTGTGCCACTTTGGCAGGAGTACCCCCCTACACAGGTCTCCAGACATTACTTGAAGGGCCTTGAAGTTCCCTCCGGAGTTTGGATGGAGGTAAGAAAACCTAGAAAATAAACCAACCCCTGCTCACCCAGACCTGCAACCACTTATTTGTTGAGCTGCACTCATGCAGATGACAGCATGTGCAGTGTCATTTCGATGAATGAATCTCTGCATGTGCCTGGATGCATTTAATTTTAAAAATTATGTCATGCTTCATCAGCCCTGCATGTACATGTGCTGAGGCCCTGTTTAGCTTTGTGGGAACTCCTGTAGGGAAAAAATGGTCGCTTACTGTTTTTCTACGTCTGGTGCCTATAAATCTACCCTTGAGCCAGTAGAGAAATTATTTAACTCAGGGAGGTGCCCTGGTAAGCTCGAAGGAAAGAGCCTTCTGCTTCATCATAAACAGCTGTCAACTTTTATCCTTAAAAGAAACACTTATTTCTTTGCATGCTAAAGGCTGGGAAAATCATCCCCAAACTCAAATTGTTTGGGAACCAGGATGCACAACAGTGCTCACATTGATCCTCATTTTTCTTGAAGAACTTCTTTTTGTTGAGTTTGTTTCATGTGTCAGATAGATACTTTGAAATGAAATATCAGGCTAAATACCTGAAGTCTTACGCCCAAAGATCTATCTTCCAACAGAAATTCTAATGTTGCTAATGCTATTTTTAGTTCCTAATTGTTGTTTCCTTTTCCTCTTTGGTCATCTTGGATACAGAACAAAATAAGAAAATAAGGCAAGAAGAACATTCACAGTATGTCCTATTTCCTCTAGTGTCACTAAGACACTGATATGACTTAGATCATGTTAGCGGTTATGACAAAGGTGATCAGCAGACCAAATTTTGAGTATGGTCCTGGTTCTGAGCTTCATTCTTCCTCACTGGATTAGCGTCCTTTCAGCTCAGTTCAACTTGCACATGAAAAATCACAGTGGAGTCAAAGTTTTTAATCACGCCCTAGAGACATTAACAGCATTTTAGCCTCAGTTTCCTCTCTGCATTGTACTGTAAAAATAATGTCTACAGCAGTTTTGTTCTGCCCTCCTAAGTTCTCTGCTCCTGCTCTGTCTGTTCTTGGTTCATGGCTGGATACTTCTTTTCTCTATTTAGCGGAGCACAGGGCCATGAAAACAGCATCAGCCATCTCTCATATTGTCAGTCCTTTAACCCCTAGTCAGCCTTGATATTATTTATACTCTGGTTGGTGAATGAAATGTTTTTCAGCTCTTCTATTCCAAATGGGGTTCAACATTAGTCTGAAATGAAGAGTGTTGATTATGCAAAATATCTTCATTAGTATTGTCAGGACAATGCACCAAAAAACCCCCCTCCAGACTTGGGTATTGTTCTCAACCATTGGTAGGTTATGTGATAAAAAGCTGATCTCCATACACACTAAGAAGCACAGGGGCACAAGGCAGGGCTGGGAGGGATGGGATGAACACCAGTAACCCAGTCCCTGACCTGGCTGTACTGGGAGACCATCTGCCCCATGGGCTGGGTGGTACCCATTGTGATGAGTCATGGCTGCCCAGATCATCTCACAGACTGAGCGGCATCCCTGCCTAGGGGCATGGGATGCTTTAGGGGATGCAGGGGAAGAGCATTTGGGGGTTGCATAAGATTTATAGGATGTTCAGGAGAGGAATCAAAGGCTGTGAGCTTGCTGTATTTTTGTAAAGCATGGAAGGTATTTCTGAAATGGGGTTCATGCCTTACTTTTAAATGGAAGCATAGTGCAATGGGAAGGAGAGAAAAAAAGAAGTTGTTTGCTTTTGAAGAGCTAAGGGCTTCTCAGATAACGAGCACTTTCAGTATATTTGCATCTGTGTAGGCAATTGTGCCAAGACTCTGTGGTCTGTTGCTAGAACCAGGATCACATTTCTCAGACTGCCAAGCTCTATATATGAGAAACACCACATAGCACAAGGACCCAGAGAAAGGAAAACAAGACATTGTAAATCCACAAAGCTGAAAAGGATGGGAAAGGGCAGGAACCGGATTTGCATGTTGTGAACACAGGGTACTGTTCCCTGACCTGTGTTTTATGATTCAGCTATCCCCGTGCAAATATTTCACAGTAATAAAAGGTAGAAAACGACAGTTCTGAGGGGACAGAGATAAATCTGTATCGGAAATAAGGGTGTACTGAGAGATATAGCTGAGATATACCGGAGCATGGATATATATAATAAAAAGTCTGACAGAATGCTTGCACTGGATATGTACACTGGTGTTATAAGAGCTGACAATGTGAAAGCCTTGGTAGCGATGGAGCTTTTTATTGTTGATAATAGCATGGGGAAAAGTAGGTTTTGTCCATGCCAAATTGCTCCTTTTACAAAGCAAAATAACCCTTGTCAGCCAGTTCAAGATATTTTTGTTTAAAAAATACCACTTGGAGAGAGTATACACATACACACATGCAAACACAGAGGCACCAATACGTGTGCAAGTGATTGCCACGTTGATGAAGCAGTCTTGCACAATTTAAAGGAAGGACATCCAGCATCAGTCTAAAAAAATGACGTCAGTAGCTTTTTAATGGTGGAACTCATAAAACTTACATTCTGTATGGAATTTGGTAGCTGTTTGACAGAGTGCTGTATCACAACTGAAATTTTTTAGGCAGGCAATGGAAAGGTCAGGAGACAATACTAAACGTAGTTGTTTGTCCTGTCTGGATCTTATCACTTTCATTTCCTGCCTATATAACCTTTTCTAGATTAATATATTATAACTTATTCAAATGCACTACTAAAACTGCAGAGTTTGAAAATCAGATCTTTTGATGTTTTCTAACCTGTTTGACTTCCTCACCTTTTCATAGAAATCACAGAAGGGACATCACAGAGCTTAGAAGAAAATGGGCAGTGAGGGAGGGAGGCTTTGAAGCATCTCTTCCCTCCCTCAGTCCTCTGTAACCATAGGCCGCTCCTACCCCCAGGCGGAGGCTGGCACAGAGTGAAAGATGCTCAGAGGGTTCAGTGGCACCCAAAAGGACACCACCATGTGAGTGGGGTACCAGGATGTCTGGTAGCAGCTCTTTCTCGCAGCTGCATACTCTACATTGGGAAGTAGCACTGGTCCAACTCACACCAAGCACTGGTCCAACTCACTTCTCCTGGAGAACAAGTCTTCTGAGGAGCAGCTGAGGGAGCTGGGGTTGTTTAGTCTGGAGAAATGGAGGCTGAGGGGAGATCTTATCGCCCTCTACAATGACCTGAAAGGAGGGTGTAGTGAGTTGGGGGTTGGTCTCTTCTCCCCGGTAACTAGCGATAGCCAAGAGGAAACGGTCTCAAGTGGCACCAGGGGAGGTTCAGGTTGGATATTAGAAAGAACTTCTTCACTGTTAGAGTTGTTAGGCATTGGAACAGGCTCCCCAAGGAGGTGGTGGAGTCACCATCCCTGCAGGTGTTCAAAAAACATTTAGATGTGGCGCTTCGAGACATGGTTTAGTGGGTTTAGCAGGCATGGTGGTGTTGGGTATACGGTTGGACTTGATGATCTTTGAGGTCTCTTCTAACCGTAATGATTCTATGATTCTAAGTAAATGTCTTACCTTTGATCATATTAATAAAGGCAGCAAAACTGTGACTTGGATAAACTGCATATCTGAGTTGTTCACCCTGCGGATTCTTCTCATGGTAATGACTAAGAACAACTTGACTCATTATTACCTCTGTTCTTCTGAGGTAACAATTTCTCTCTGCAGGCAACGCCTCTGAGCAGCTGACAGTCTATTAGGGGAATTTATTGTGAGTTTGCACTTCTCTTTTGAGAAACAACATTTAAATGTTTGCTCTTATTTATGTATTTAGTTTCAGCCTGCATGATTCATTTATGTATGTAAAACAAACACAAAAGGCAACCTTGCAGCCAATTTTCTTCAGTGTCAGGTCACATGCATTTCATAAAATTTAGTATCACAGAAAGAAATGGCAGAGCATTTCATACATTGTTGCCTCGCCGGGGACAGGTTAGGAGGCTAAAAGATAATAACAGCAGCTTTCAGCTATCAAGTTAGCTTGGACTATGATGCAAATAATTGTTACTTCCATTATCTTTGAAGCCAGATGTTTGGTGTCCTTGTGAGAAAAAAATAGAATATCACTACTACTTCTAAAAAGACATTTTCCACATTGTTATAACTCAGCAAAGAATGATATGACTAGGGACTAAGTTGAAATATGGAGGGGGAAAAAAACAGTTCTATAAATGGCAGGAAGGATTAATATAATTCATCTCCTATTTATTAGTGGTCTTCAGTTGTCAGGATGTGCTGAAAAGAACACATAAATGGAAACAAATTGCAAATTACTACAGCAATGTTCTGTCAGGTGAACCTGATACGAAAACTCTTAAATAAATCACCTGGCATGTTTATATAAAAAAACCCACCCAACCCAACCAACCAAACAATTCTCTATGGAGGCTGCTTGCAGCTGTTTTATTATGCTGATTATTATGAGGCAGGTCTTTAGACTCTGAGTTTCCTTGAACATGATACCAGAGCTGAGAAAAAAGGTCAGCACATTCATCACATTAATGAGGGTAGAAATGGACATGTTCAGCTGAAGTTGGAGAGAACGAGAAAGGCGAAAGAAAGAAAGAAAGAAACAAACAAACAAACAAAGCCCCAAAACCTGTTACCTCCACCAAGTGTCCACAAACATTAATGGTGAGCTTTGGAAATGTTATCCTCAGTAGCTAGTCCATACTCAACAAACCAGACCAATACCTATGGGAATGGTGGCCACAGCTGGTTCATCGGCCACCGCCGGCCTAGAAGGGACAACAGTGGACATGGCAGGAGTGTGGGTATATCTGCCCCCTTGGGTTATTCACCCCAACACCAAGTGGGTCTGGAAATACCCAGCCAGTGTCTGAGACTTGAGCAAAACAATTGGATCCCTCTTGGTAACAAAGATTTCGGTTTACCAAAGTGGTGCTGGAAGGGACAGTCTTGGGATCTGCTACCCCAGAAAACTTCATTATCATGTAAAACCCTTCCTAAATTAATCAAACTCTGCCATAGAATTAGTCACTGTGCTCCGCATGCTCTTACTCTTTTAATTATTTTTGCACGTGTGTTGATGAACATAACAAATAAAATCAATCTTAAGGCTCTGTTTTTAAGAGTTCTCATAGCAGCATGCCGTTTTACAGCTCAGTCATTAAGGGCATTGCTTAGCTCTTTCTATATCTACCTCAAGACTGTTGTATTATTCTCCCTTATCTTCATTATCTTTAGACTAATCAATAATTTTGGAATGTGACATTGTATCAAATACTTTGCTGAAGTCAGTATAGTTTACTGCATTTCATGATACAAAAAGTGAAATAAATGAGAGACATATAATGTCCAATAGTTTATCAAAAGCATTTTACCTTTCTTCTCCAAGGCAAGGAATGATTTCAGCAATGCTTGAATTGAGAGAGATTTAATGCACATGCTCTCTTTGAGTCTCGTAATTTTCTTTCTTGTCCATTAATCTGAATAGCTTTCTGTTGGAATTAACCATTTTGTGTATCACTCATCTTCTTTTACAGTTTATACCATTTTTTTTCTGCAGTTTGACTAAGGTGTGATAACAAAAATAACCAAGGCATTTTAGATCAGAATTGAAGCAAAGTTATAGAGCTATTTTCAGACATTGCCATGAGACCTGCTCATATTGGACATGATCGAGCATACAAATAAAATGAATCTGAACCTTTCTGTTGAACTTAGAGAACTATGGAGTAGGCTTGGCAAGTACATCCCATTAACCAGAAATAACTCATAATGTTTTAAGGAAAGAAGAAGTTTACAACTTTAAAGAGTACCTTTAGTACTCTTAAAATCTTTTGAATGCTATCATAGCTTGGGAAAACAAACAAACCAAAAAAAATTCCAGCCTTATATTCTTCAGTAATTTGTGTTCACACTTTTCACCAAGAACAGCTCACATTCAGGACTGACCAACCAGTAACTGTGCTGTTATTTTTGTTAAATTCTTAATTGTCTGTTGAGACTACAATGATGACATTAGATATTCTCCAACGTTAATTATTGCTTGTCACTTAAGCATAGATGATTTTGAATATGCCAGAAGTCCATGTGAATCCAGTGAGATTACTCAGATCCTGAAAGTTTAACGTGTTTGAGAGCATTGCTGAGCTGAAATCAAGCTGAAGTCAGGATGTATCCCAAAACCCAAGTCCGAAGTCAGTATAGCATTATTTCTATGAAATTATTAATGCTGTATGAATTTGCTTAACAGAATTATTTTACAGTGATCTCTGCCTTATGAAATAAGTTTACCACATCCTCTTTTCAAATAAGGCAGTTTCTCATGGGTGGTTTTATGAAAGAAAGACAGGCACTGGGTTTTTGTAGTGATAAGTTTCCCCTCCCTTTCCCTTGAATACAGTAGGTGTGGAGGTTGGGTCATTATGCAGCCCAAGTAGCACCTGGCCCAAGTTATGTGCAACATAATCCTGTACTTGTACTTCTATAGTAGTCTTTTACCTCAGAGGAAGAGGTATTCCACACAAATGGCATGGTCTTCTGGTTATCTGGTAGTCACAATATGAGAAATACTATCACTACTGTCCATTGCCTGAGCCTTCTTCATTAGTTTTCCTTGAAATTTGCTTTTGCTTAGTTTGTTTTTCCTCTTGTGTCTCAAAAAGAACTAGGAAATTATTCTATTTAATTGGTCATATTCCACTTGATTTGAAAAAGCTTGACGGTTTGGTGATCTACAAATCTATGAAAGAATAGTTATTATACACATACGAGGTCAGTAGAATAAGGACAGCCAAAATTGAGAAAACCTCTATGAAAGCAGCGAGTCCCAAATATTGAATATGCACTGGGTGAAGTGTCTGCTTATCAATAACAAATTAGGCCTAATTTTGAACAATATGGTAAGGTAAAGCTTCTGGGAACCTATGACTGTACAGATCAATACTACAGAAAGCGGCCATTTATGGTTTTTTGCAACTTTTCCCCCTTGTTCCTGCAGCCTGGTCCTTTTTGACCACCTTCAACTAACTTCCATCTCTCCTTCCCTAAATTGGAATGATCATTGTTTCAGTGACCAACATTGTCAATTTACAGTACACCTTGGGACTGATGTACTGTGTGCTGTAAATGCCCCTGATCCCAAACTGAAAACTGCAGAAATTAGATGGCTGAAGAAAAAAATCCACAAGTTTTCAAAGTCTGTGCTACCGTACAGGAGGGTCAATGTTTTTGCAGAATGTCTCTAGTTTTCTCAAAACTCATTTTTCTCTTGGCTGCCTGATTTCAGTTTAATAATTTGTGATGACTAGTTTCAACATCTTTAAAAACAAAAACCAATCACAGGTTTTTGCTGCAACTCCCACATGGTAATTTCTTTGTAAGACATTCCAATGACTGCCAAAACAAAACAAAACAAAACACATCACACAGCAGTCATTATTTTAATAGCTTATTTAGGGGGTTACTGAAAACCAGAGTAAGAGCAATGGTTGATAAACCTACGCACTTAGTTAACTTGATCATCCAAATGTCTGACTATTATGATGTAATTTTTCGTTATTGAGGAAGTCCTAGGATGTGCTTTCTTTATGGGGGGGTGGTGGTGCATGAAGAATATGATGGTCATAGGACTGAAAAGGAATGGTGTAAGCTGTAGTATGCATAGCTAGCAAAATTACTGTTATATCAGCTATTTGAATCCTCATAGTCTTGGCATCACGAAAAACAGCTATGCTGGTGGTTTTTTCTGCTCTCTGTTACATCTCTCTTTCCGCTGCTGAATCAGAGCATTCACATCTACAGTTGTGTATCTTTGGATTCAGAGCGATTCCTGAATGCATGTAGTTCAGAACACTTTATTCCTTGCAACTCTGCATCCTTCCCTGCCCCCATCACCTTAAACATTCCTGTTGTTAACGATTTTGCAGAATCAAACCCTACGCATTCAGAAATCTTGTGCAATCTGCAGGGAGGAATTACTCAGAGTCCGCTGTGGGTTGTTTTATTGCCCAGGACAGAACAGCTGAGGACTCTCGAACTGCAAATCCCTAGAGTATTTCTAAAATAAAGATCAGATTTGACTGTCCTTTGCAATTGTTGGTGCTCTTATTGGTCTTAAATCTCTGGCATGTATTTAAAAAGTGTCTCCTATAAGTGCAGCTAGGTCAGGAAGAGACCCTTATAAAATCCTTTGTAAATAAAAAAAGCAGCACAAAGTTTTCTCAGTGATTTTAGTCAGACAATTTTGACACCAGCAATTTTGAAACCAGAGTGGTTTATGTTGTTACCATAACTAAAGCATGAGCAGATTTAAAGTTTTGCTTAGTTGTTTTCAGGGTATCTCCAAACAATTCACAGAAGAGAAAGGGAAACAGTTCACTGACTATGGGCAGAAGACAAACACGACTTTTTGATTTTTAATGACATCCTGTCCTCTGCTTCTTACATTATTAGATGTTGCACGAAAAGTAAAAGAGCTATAAAGGTGGGAAATTAGTTTAAATGTCACATCTGATTGACAAAGACAAATCTTTAGTTTGCTGTAGTTGAGTGTCAGCCTTGTGCAGAACCTCAGATCCTGGACATTAACCTTTCTGAGGACAGACTGTATCAAGATTGTGCTATATCTTAATCATACATATACATTTTAACTATTATGCATACAAGCATATAATATACATGTATACATACATATATACATATGTACATACAAGCAGTAGTGTGAAGGATGGAGATTAGATATGACCACCATTGAACTGTACCTAGTATTCAGTCATAATGAAGACTGACTTAAAGATTTCCTCAGTGTCTTTTCAGGCATTATAGTATTTGCTCTTCTTTGAACTAGAAGACAGATACAATTGCCCTTTAGCTGGTTAACTTATAGACTTATAGAAAATTAAGAAATTGCCTTAATCTAGTCCAGTAAAAAGCTACTGTTTTCTATGCTTATATAAGCAGTTATATTTATGCTTACATATTATCATTATTATTAATCATTATTATTTTATTATTATTATTATTATTATTTCCATGTTGGTACTGCCTGAAACCCCAAAGGGGACTAGAAGCTCATACATTCATCACATCTGGATTTTACCAACCCAAAATCAGAAATACCTAACCAAAAGGGTTTAAAAGTGGTGTAGAAACAAAATAGATGCTGTTAGAGGAAAAAGAGAAGCGATTTACCCTTAGTCAAAATGAAGGTCACTGGTAGAGGTGGAATTTGCCTCTAGGGCTGTTGATCTATGCAGTGCTTCTCAATTTTCCTAGATCTTTTACAGTTCCTTTAAATAGCACATTGTACATGTTACATAAAAAGGAAATATGCAGATAACTTGGAAGCGTAAATTCAAGAGGCAAGGTGGAGTAGTTTCCTCGTAGAGCCCATCTGTTTCTAAATGATGACTCTGACAGCTGAACAAGTGCATGATGACAATTATTTCTCATTTTATTCTGTTGAGTAGAAAGCCGCTGTATGTGGACTCACCACTGCTAGTACTTATATCATTAACAAGATGTGTTCTCCTACTTGCTTGATTTTCATGCAGATGGCTGCTAACTGTAACAACTGAGCTGCTATTAAAGTATATCAAATAGCTCCCAATTTCTTTGCTTTGAACCAAGTACCCTTTTTTCCCCGACTCTGACTTAACAGGAAAATTGGAAAATGTTTAAGCAACTGATGTTAATAGAGCCCCATTTGGTACTTACATCATATATTAACATATCAAACACAGTTTAACATTCAAAATATCTCCTGTCTGGCAACCGGGAAATTATGCCTTAATGTTAATGTACATGCCCTTATTAAATTTTGCCTCTATAATAGACAATCTGTTATAATGTAAAGGGAACAGCAATATATCACAGATATTACAACACAGACTAGCACCGCAAAGAAAAAATTTCAAATAAACGTACTTATACAGCTACTACCTGAATATCTTCATTTTTACTATCTTTATTGAATAACTATTTCTCCTGCAAATAAACCAAGGACTCAATAAAGAGTTATAGGCAGGTAGAGCAGGCACTTGGGGAAAGGGGACAGGGTGGGGAAAGGGAAGAATAACAAGGAATAGATACCATGTGCATGATCAGTGTAAAACAGTGTGAAATTACACGAAATCTGGGGGCAACACTGCCTCCCTTCTACCTGCAGTCATCCCTTCCCACCACCATCTCACATTTACTTGGACCTGGTGAGGCAGATCAGTTCACTGACCTGACTGAAAGTTAACTCTGGAGGGGAAAAAATTGCTTTCCACCAACTCATGCAACTGACTACACGTCTGCATCGTTATTTTAACCACTCCAAAGGAAACAAGTGAGTTCCTGGACAAACTCAAACAAAAAAGGAAGCCTACAGAGGGTGGAAGCAAGGACAGGCAGCCTGGGAGGAATACAGAGAAACTGTCCGAGCAGCCAAGGATAAGGTTAGGAAAGCTGAAGCCCTGATAGAATTAAATCTGGCCAGAGACGTCAAGGGCAACAAGAAATCTTCTATAGGTACAGCGGTGATAAAAGGAAGAGTAAGGAAAATGTGGGCCCACTCTGGAAGGAAATGGGAGACCTGGTTACCTGGGACATGGAGAAGGCTGCGGCACTCAGTGACTTTTTTGCCTCAGTCTTCACTGACAAATTCTCCAGCCACACCGTCCAAGTTGCAGGAGGCAAATGCAGGGACTAGGGGAATGAAGAACTGCCCGCTGTAGGAGAAGATCAGGTTCAAGACCATCAAAGGAACCCGAAGGTGCACAAGTCCATGGGACCTGATGAGATGTATCCGTGGACCCTGAGGGAACAGATGGATGAAGTGGCTAAGCCGCTATCCATCATATTTGAGAAGTCATGGCAGTGTAAAAAGGGAAACATAACCCTTATTTTTAAAAATAGAAAAAGGGAAGACTGGGGAATTCCAGGCCAGTCAGTCTCATCTCTATGCCTGGCAAGATCATGGAGCTGATCCTCCTGGAAACTATGCTAAGGCACATGGAAAATAAGGAGGTGATTGATGACAGCCAACGTGGCTTCACTAAGGGCAAATTGTGCCTGAATAGATTTGGTGGCCTTCTACAATGGGGTTACAGTGTTGGTGGATAGGGGAAGAGCAACTGATGTCATCTACCTGGACTTGTGCAAAGCATTTGACACTATCCCACATGACATCCTTGTCTCTGAATTGGAGAGACGTGGGTTTGATGGATGGACCACTCGGTGGATAAGGAATGGGCTGGAAGGTCACACTCAAAGAGTTGCAGTCAACGGCTCGATATCCAAAATGGAGACCGATGACAAGTGGCATTCCTCGGGGAATGGTGTTGGTACCAGCACAGTTTAAGATCTTTGTCAGCAACATGGACAGTGGGATGGAGTGCACCCTCAGCAAGTTTGCCGACAACACCAAGCTGTGTGGTGCAGTTGACACGCTGGAGGGAAGGGATACCATCTAGAAGGACCTAGACAGGCTTGAGAGGTGAGCCTGAGTGAATCTCATGAAGTTCAACAAGGCCAAGTGCAAGGTCCTGCACATGGGTTGGGGCTATCCCAAGCACAAGTACAGACTGGGCGGAGAATGGATTGAGAGCAACTCTGAGAAGAACTTGGAGGTGCTGGTTGACAAGAATCTCAACATGACCCAACAGTGTGCACTGGCAGCCCAGAAAGCCAACCATATCCTGGGCTGCAGCCAAAGCAGCATGATCTACAGGTTGAGGGAGGGGATTCTGCCCCTCTACTCCATTCTGCTGAGACCCACCTGCAGTACTGCCTTCAGTTCTGGGGTCCTCAGAACAAGAAGGACATGGACCTGTTGGAGCAAGTCCAGAGGAGGCCACGAAGTTGATCTGAGGGCTGGAGCACCTCTGCTGTGAGGACAGGCTGAGAGAGTTGGGGTTATTCAGCCTGGAGAAGAGAAGGCTCCGGGCAGACCTTAGAGCAGCCTTCCAATACCTAAAGGGGCCTGCAAGAAATCTGAGGAGGGACTTTTTAGAAGGGCATGTAGTGATAGGACAAGGGGCAATGGCTTTAAACTGAAAGAGGGAAGACTTAGTTGAGATATAAGGAAGAAATTCTTCATAGTGAGGGTGGTGAGGCAATGGCACAGGTTGCCTAGAGAAGTTGTGGATGCCCCATCCCTGGAAGTGTTCAAGGCCAGGTTGGATGGGGCTTTGAGCAACCTGGTCTAGTGGGAGGGGGCTCTGCCTCCGGGAGGGGGGGAGGTTAAGGTCCCTTCCAATCAAACCATTCTATGATTCTATGATGATTCTATGACACAGCCAAGGGAGAGGTGTGAGGAGGAAAGAAGGAGAAGCTGCCTGTACACAACAGTGCAGAATCCATCACCTGAAGCTGGCTGTGAAACTCCAGAGGGAAATAGAGTAAGCTTTAGGAAAGTCCTCAACAAAATCAGTTGAAACTTGAAATTTATGTTTTGTGAGTTTAAAGTAGTTTAAAACAGTAAAAACAAATGCCTACATTTCTTAGAATATTTTTTTTCAATTTTATTGTTAATTTAAAAGCAAAATATTTATTTATATTGAATTGAGACTGTCCTTAGAAATCCAACCCTGAGAAGCTTTACTACGTTACCACTTCTGCAGTTCCTGGAGCCCCCTATGAGATGCAAACATTAAAAATTAGCATCCATGCTGCCTGTGATATCTGTGTGATAGTATTTCTCCGGAGCCACAACATCTGGGAGCCGTGGAGTCATGTGCTTCTTCAGCTGGCAGTGCTGCCGGGAAGCTGCACAGTGTGGAATCAGAATTTCCCAGGAAGGCACTGCAAGGAACTTATACATATTTATATATAGAAACATATATTCTCTGAGACTTACATAGTAATCTGAGCAAGGACAACCCAGCCACTCTGGAAGAGAGGGAGAAAAATAAATAGTTTGAACATATGAACAAAACTGAGCAGTCTCTAACAAACTTTCACACTTGATGTTTAATTTCATAAGAAACCCAATTAAATTTGACACTGCTCTATAAAGAAAAAGAAAATTGTCCATTCGAATATGGAGGTCAGTAAAGGAGATCACTTGAAAAATGGGGAAGTAGAAAATGTTAGAGAAAAGGCACAGCTCGTGGTTACTCAGGTCTTTGTGCCTCAAGTGTTCTTTTTACCCTGGGCACAGCAGGCAGGTTATGGCTCTAGCTAACCCCGCCAACACTGCGCAGTGAGAACAGTGAAAACAATTGCAAGGCCGAAGACAACAAACATCAAACAGAAAATCTGAGCCAAGAGAGACAAAAAAATAAAAGTATTTAAAATACATATATATTAAATTGAGGATGAAGGACCTGAATGTAATAACAAGCTTTACACAAGTTCTAGAAGAAAACTGTTCTTACTCAATCCAACAAATAAAGTGAGATTTTAACTGTAAATATTTTGTTTAGATTACGCTGGACAGGAGAGTCTGTCCACCCCTCCCATTCCCAACCTTTCCTTCTCCCTTACCTGAATAAGATGATTTGCTGCCCTTTTCATCTGGCTCTGCTGTTGCTTCCTCAGTGTCCCACTGTGCTTACTCAAAACTACTGACTGCTTCTCTTCCTGGACCCTTGTTCCCCTCTCCCCCTGGTCCTGGGTCACCACTGTCACTTTCTTTGCCCTCATTCATCCTTGCTGCCATGAGATATCAAAGTACCAACCGGGCTGCCTTTGCTATGGGTTGACCTTGCAGACAACCAGCATGTCAGGTAGCACCCATGAATGTGAAGTCAGCTGCATTATGCTCTTTCTGAGATGGAAAACGGTGACCTGGAGCATCCTGTACCTGGAACAGTAAACTGCATCTGGATTCCTGGAAGCCTCCTTCTGAGCTCCAGCAGGATGTTGTGGCCCTTTTTCTGTGCCCCGTTTCCTTTTCACGCTTGGTTTCCTTTGTTCATATTTAAGCCTCCTAAATTGGAAAATACCTCTTACTGGATGTTCGTACACTCTACAGCACACCAGGACTGATGTGAGGCAGAGCTTCTACACCATTCCATGTCTAGTTGAAAATATCCTTCATTTCTCAGGTTAATTATGTTCTTTCTTCCCTGCCTCACCCCAAAAGGAAACCAACAACAGCAATGGCACTGTGAACAACATAAACAAGCAGCTGGGTTACAGTCAAACAGCCCATGGAATCATTCTGCCTCCCTGTGCACCTGCTGCTGGTTGGTGCTGCCGTACTATGTGCTTGTCAGTCTCCTGCATGGCACTGCCCTTTAGTTAGCTTGCCCAGATGTTTACTGTTTACCTTCAACACACACTAACTTTGGCATTCTTTTAAAAATAAGCCTTGATAAATGTAGCCTTGCTGCTGGATTTTCTACTTCTGGCCTCCTTGGGCTGTTCCCAGGACCCACAAAAGTCAACAGAATTAAAGCCTCCCACTGAATTCACTGGAGCTTTAGATCTTTCTTCTGTGGCTAATTAATCTTGTTCATTAGTTACTCCCTAGGCCCCATTCCCTCTTCCTCATCACTTCGTGCTAGTGCACATTATTCTTGTCTTTTAAACATTAATTGTTGCTGTGCATACCCTTCCTGTAATGTATTAAGATTAAATCCCCCCAGATATCCACCTTCCTTCCTTTGCCAATGCTTCAGAGACTGGGGAGTCAGAATGTGGCAGGTGCAATACAGGCCAATTAAAAAGCAAATTTGTGCTAACTGATGGGTAATCTTCAGTGGAAATCACAAGCGACATTATTGGATGTCTGGGGAAAATTTTCATTAAGCAGATTCTTCCGCTGCTGGCACAGCTCTGACACCTCTGCATGTTGTAGCTGTTGCAAGGTAAGTTTCCCATACTTTCAACCTTGGATTTTTTCCTGTTGCTCACTGACTGTTGTATATACCACTAACCATCTTCCATTTTTTCTAAACCAAGGGACAAAGGAAGTCAGGGGTAAAATGAGTCAAACCAACCGTTAGTCTGCTTTTTATTTACTTCCTTTTCATAACTACTAGAACTACAAAAAAACCCAAACCAAAACAACAAAAAAACCCCAACCAAACCACACCTCTTTTTTATTTCTACTTACTTAATAAATATTGTTAGACTTACCATTATGGTTATTATTATTTGCAAAGCAGTGTCACCTATAATCAGTGTCAGAATCTCAGTTCAGAAACAGATTCAGAGTTCATTCTCTATCAAAATCTCTTCCTATGAGAGAAAAAGCAGTGTATTTTAAAAAGTCAGTGTTAAATTGAAAATCTTACAGTCTCTGTGCACAGGTCAGACAAAGGATGGGAGAGGAGGAGGCAAGGTGAAGTGAAACTAGGGACATGCAGCAGCAAATGGGAATGTCCTCATCTCCATCCATGGCATTGCCAGTTAAGAGACACTGTGTCCTTTTGGTTTGTTTTAAAAATCTTACAGATTCCCTTAAAGCCTATCCAAACCCCAGCACAGCCGGTAGGTTCATCCCACCAACACTGATGGGCTGTGATTCAGTTTCTGAAGAGGAAGGACATGCAGACTGGAGGGCTTTGAGCATTCAGCATTTGTGGAAGATCCTTCTTTGCCTGACACTGGGGTCGGACAGTTGCCAGTAATGCGTGGGAGATTAAAGCGAGCTGGAGCAAATACAGTCTCTGTGCATAACACTGTTTACATCTGGGCCATTATCATATCCTATATGAGAAAGCAGAACTTCAGCTCCTTTAACTTGAGTAATTGAGATTGAACCCTCCCTGGCCTCAGACATATAACTCTGCCTGTAGCAGTGCAACACAGGCAGCAACACTGAGCCCAGACTGCTTCTGTACCAGGAGATGTCGACTGACAGCAGCTTTACATATAT
>NW_009604542.1:0-10424 GCF_000690535.1 Cariama cristata | reverse complement strand
AGGTGAACACGAGGAGGTGGATCTGCTTACTGCGCCCCTGCCCTGATGGCTGCGTTTGCTGAGACGTACCGTGCAGCCTGAGGACACTTCACGCCATAACCTTGAACAGATGAAATCTATGCCTGGGAAAATAATTGAGATGATAATTTTGTTCTCCTGCTCCCACAGCTGCACGCCTCATGTGCAGCTTCAGTCCCCTTGTCCCCAAGAAGCACAGCGAAGCCACCGCACCGATCCGTGCGGACAGGCAGGTTTTCTGGCTGGGCGATACATTTATGTGCCGGCACGGTAAAAGTGGGTTAAGCAAGGTGCCGGGATCCGGCTGTGCCGCTGCTGCAGGCATCGCTGAAACAGCACCGCCGGTCCTTGCCCGTCTCCTTGGGGAGCTGGGGGGTATGGAGAGGGGTGACACCACAGAGCCATAGGTACTGGCACTTCACTGATCCTTACGCCTCCCCACGATCAGTTTAACACAATCTGATCTTTACCGTGGCTATGTCCCACCCCACGCTGCTCCTCGGGGGCTGCTCTCCCACGTGGCCCTCTCGGTTTGCAGGCAAAACGCGTTCACCGGGAGGTGGTTTGCATCCCCCCGGGTGCAGGACAGTGCCCAACTCGCTCCCAGTGTTTTTTTTGTCCCTGCTCCCCACCCGCCACGAGCCCCCGGCCGTGGGCAGCCTCTGCGTGACACCGAGAAGGAAAGCCGAGCTTCGGCCTCTGATCCTCTCGGCTCGGAAGAAGCCGCCTCCCTGGAGCTGGACAAAACATCCTTGAATTCAAAGCCACGTCCCTCTCTGGCTGCCGGACACACGGACAGGGCCGGCACACCTCCCCGCAGGGCAGCTCCTCGTCTGCCGCCTTAGGTTCATTAACTTAACAAAATGCAAATCTGTTTCCTTCTTCTTCTTCTTCTCTTTTCTTGTAAACCAGCCCGGCTGCAGTGTCTCTGTTCTTCTCCCTTCCAGTTCCTCTCAGCCAGCTGGCTCTGGTCCCCGGAGACCCCGAGGTCCCCCATCACACCCAGCCCCTCGGGCACCCCCGCGGCCGCCCAGGAGAAGAGGCACCCTCCTGCTCCGCCGCCCTTCCCCGTCTGCTGCTGAGAGAAGGGAAAGGAAATGTCAGCCCCTGAGATTGCAGAGAAGGGTCCAAACGATGCGCAGAGCTAACGAGAGGGTACGGCGATGCTGGGGGGTCTGCAGCCTTCGGCAGAGCCCGGCAGAAGGAGCCGCAGCGACCAGCTCCTGCCTCCCGATCCCAGCCCCGAGCACAAACCCCTTTGTCTGGGTTTCCGGGCAAAGCTGGGCTAGTTACTGGGGATTTCCACAGGGTTTTGGAGATACCGTTAGCTACTTACGAAGATACTTTTATCCAGGAAAGGCAGTGGCCTTGCTGTAATTGTGAAAATTAAAACGATTTGCACTGAAGCCAGAAGCCGGGAGCTGATGTAAAGCTGGCACCGGGGCAAAAGGAGCGTGTAAGGGGTGGGCACCGGGCGCTGGGGGAGAGGGAAATCTCCATCCCATTTCCAGGAGCAGAGACGGAAAAACACTGAGGGCTGGGACCACTGAGCAGAACTGGGAGGAAATTAATATTTACATAGGGAGAGCCAGCGCTCACATCCATCTTACGGGTCGTACCAGGGCTAATGCACAGCAGACATCTCTGGAAACCCTCCAAAAAGGAAACTGGAGTTTGGTTTGGGAACTTCTGGTTCTAATTCCTGGAAACACAGCTTCAGCTCAATTTCACAGTGGTTTGTGACTTTTTTCCAGTGGTTATACAAATTTTGGGAAAACATTCCTCTCCTTGGAATTGTCTTATGATAACATAACCCCACTTAAGTGGTTGGAGGTTTCGTATGGCTCCAAACCACCCCAGAAGGGGCCTGCGAGAAGCAGTCCCCATCTGCCTCGCGCCCCCCGGCAGCTCGCCGTTCGGCAGAGCGGTCGTTAGGGACTGTTTAGCCACCGCCTGCCTGCAGTTTTATTACCGCCTGCCACTGTACTTTGACACACGAGGAAAGCGAGCCCACAGCGTCTGATGGACTGGGGTTTGAGCTGGCTGCGCTCTCCCCTTTCACCGCTCCATCCCTTCTCTGCTCCGTGCGGGCCACGCAAAGCTGAGAGCAGGACGGGGCAGGCAGCAGCATGCAGGCTCGAACGCCAAAGTGGGAGAAAACTGAGCTGCAGGGCGGGCGAAGGCTCTTCTGGCCCTTGGGCTGGTGCTGGCCAAGGGGAGGGCTTGGTTTAGATGGGACGTAAGGAAGAGATTTTTTACAATGTCAGTGGTGAGATGCTGGAGCGGGTTGCCCAGAGAAGCTGTGGCTGCCCCATCCCTGGGAGTGTTCAAGGCCAGGTTGGATGGGGCTGTGAGCAACCTGGTCTGGTGGAAGGTGTCCCTGCCCATGGCATTGGACCAGATGATTTTTAAGGTCGCTTCTGTGATGCTGTGACTCTGGGCTTCCAGGTGCTCTCCGTGAAGGGTTCACCCTCCCCAGGGTGCTGCCGGGAGAGGGACCAGCTGCAGGGTGTCAGTGCTGACGGGATCCAGGGCAGAGCTGGGTTTAAGTGCTGCTGCTCCAGCTAGTCCCAGCCTTTGGGGGAGCTTTGTAGTGCCCACAGCTGGGGTGGCTGTGCTGGGCACGCAGCCTGGGTGCAGTGGTGTGTGCTGGCATCCTTGCTGTCGCAGCACTGGGACTTGCCTCCAGCTCCTGTGCAGCCAAAGGCAGGTAGTGGTCTGTACTGGAATGGGGCACGTAGGTGTTTAATGCAGGCGGTGGCCAAAAGCCTCCCTGCCTTGGGCTTGGGCCCAGCGTAGGGATGCGGCTCTGCTGCAACAGCTCACCTGAGTGAATGCTGTTTGTAGGTACCCTGGCAAAAGCTTGCTGCTGTCGCGGGTGGAAAGGCTCTGAGGGCTGGCTCTGTGGTGCTGCGTGGTGTAGAGCAAAGCCCTTTTGTGGGGCTGAGCCCTTGCCACCCAGAAGGGAGCTGTGGGTATTGGATGCTCTTGAAAATCATGCCCTGCTTGTCCTAGGCTGCTCCCCTGCCCCTCTCTGAAACGGAGAGGCTGAATCGCCATAGCCTTGAACGCTTAGGTTTAAAAGAATCACTTTAAATTCAAAATCTTAATTCTGAGCTGTCTCTCTCAGCTGTCGGCTCACAGCCTGCCTTGCAAAACTCGGGACATGCATGACATTTCTGATGCTCTGGCTCCTGTGGTCAGCAAGGTGCTGCCAGCGGCCGGTGCCCTGCGAGCTGGCTGTGGCTCTGCCACACCTCGGTGTCACCAGAGCCCCCCAGGGACCCCAGCACCGCTCCCGTGTCCAGCCTCGATAAGCTGGACTTGGCTCCTGCAGGGAGAACCTGCCAAGGAACACAGGGTGGTGGGTCTCCTCCAAACCGGGAGGGTTTTGAAAGCTTTGCACAAACAGCAGAAGCTGGGAATTGCTTTAGGGGGTTCGTGCAATGCTCGTTTCCTTGCCCAGCTACGTGGCCTGTGGTTCATCTGGCTCAACTGGGTTCTCAAAGCAGCTGGATCCAACCCCTAGGCTGTGCGAGACTATGATTTTTTTTCTCCCTTAACCTGACCGATCCTAAGGGTGTCACTTACAAAGGAGAGCTAAGGAATGTACAAATTCCTTGGCACAAATCTGCACCATGGTTTTCAATGGGGATATGTGGCGTGTGTGACGGAAAGCAATTGACTTCCAGCCTTTGGTAAGCGCCAGGTATAAAAAAGGTAGGTTGGGTCTCTGGGTGCTGACTGCTGCGATTCCATCTCCAAGGAGCGCATCCGTGTCTTCCTGGGAGAGGATGACCCGCTCCTACACCCCCAGCTCATCGGGGCCCTGCGCTCCTCTGCCTCTCCCCACCACAACCCCTGGTGTAATGACCTGTGGAAGTGGTTTTCCACGGAGCATTATGAGAGCAAAGCTCCCGTGTAGAACATGGGTAGAGGCTAACATTTGGTGTTTGCAGAGGAAATGAGTGGCAGCTGCTTGGCTGGGCCTTGGAGGAGATTTCATATTTCCCAAAAGAAATGACAGTTAGAATAGACAGACTGTTTGGCCTTTCCTGACAATGAAACTTTGTCATATCTATAATTAACCCCGTTATTTAAATATTTCTTCCATGAACATCTTTGAAGATTTCATAGCCCTTGGTTCACTTATTACTGTTCCATTTCAGCTTCCTGTGCTACAGCGATTCCCAGGGGCATGACTAATTTCACTTTTCCATTTAATTGAGAACTTGTTTCTGACTTTGCCTTTGTGTGTTTAGCTGTAGCTTGGGCTGCCTGGTTGATGCCTTGTCCCTGCCCAAAATGCACCTGTCAGTCCTTTTATTTTCCTCTAGGAAAAACTTCCCAGGGAATTGAGAGAACTTCTGTGACCAACACTTTCTTTCAGAAACCTTTTCATCAGAGCGATGCAGTCCCGTAGGAATTTCAGCGTGGCTGTCGGTTTAATCCTTAACTTCATCCCTGAGCTGCAGGACCGGTAGTGCGTCGGCACCGTCGGATGGTGCGAACCGGTGTGCTCCCCAGCATCCCTGATGGGCCCGCGGGTGTGTGGCGGGGCTGGGGCACCTGGGCTCCGCAGCAGGGTTTTCTGCACATGCTGGCAAACACAGCTTGCTTGGGGAATTTCAGCGTGGCTGTCGGTTTAATCCTTAACTTCATCCCTGAGCTGCAGGACCGGTAGTGCGTCGGCACCGTCGGATGGTGCGAACCGGTGTGCTCCCCAGCATCCCTGATGGGCCCGCGGGTGTGTGGCTGGGCTGGGGCACCTGGGCTCCGCAGCAGGGTTTTCTGCACATGCTGGCAAACACAGCTTGCTTGGAGGGCTTACGGCTGTGTCAGCTGGGTCCCGGGGAAACCTCCTGCTCCGAGCCTTTCTTATCCTCAGGGGATGTTATCTGAGCTTGCTTAGATGCAAGAAAAGTTGTAGGAGAGACCTGGGATGCTCTCAGCCCTCCGAGATCTGTGGGGTTGAATAGGGGACCAGCACAATTGCACTGGTTCCCATGGTGGGTTTTCCTTGCAGTGTGCTACGTGTCCCCTCCCCTCTTACGGGATTCACCAAAAAAATCCCAAGCTTGAAACTCTTCTTACTTACGAGTCACCTGCCATTTCTGTCACTGAGAACTTCCCTGCAGGGCCTGTAGTAATGTTTCCTTTGCTGCTTCTCTGGCAGCTGCGGAGAGAGCAGATTTTCTGTTTCCCCCCCACCCCAGCTTGCTGAATAACCACCACTTTGCTCCACAGGATCCCTGTGCAGGTGAGGCCTGGATGGGAAAGGAGCTGGTGAAGCTCTTGGGCAGCACAGGGAAAAACCAGGGATGAAGGGCACAGTGAAGCTGGAAGCCCACCCTTCTCTGAGTGAGGTGTGACCTGGACCGTAAGCAAGGAAACGGTGACCTTGGTACCATCAGCCCTGTCTTTGCCTGGAAGGTAATTACATATACAAATGCATACATGTAAGCAGTGAAGTTCCTTTATGTGTGTTCTTCCTGCATCACGTTAAATGTGCTTAATGCCTCCAGACATCCTAGTTCCCTGACCCAGTGATTTCTTACCCTCATCTTTGTGCTTGAACGACCGTCACGTCTCCAGAAGTTGTGACCACGCAGTCTGTCTTCATGATTTGTAACGCAGACTAAATCATGCCGCAGATAACAGATAATAATGCAGCGCTTTGTTCTGTCTCTACATGTATGCACAGTGCCGTTAACATTTACAGTGTGAATGGTGCTCTAAAATGAGATAGAGAAGGGGTCATTGTGGCTTGAATCAAACAGGGATTTGTGCTGCTGGGTAACTGAGCTTCTGCAATCTCCCGATTAAGGCATTACTTTTTAAAATAATGTTTCTGTTTCGTGAGTTATTTTATGTCCTGTTCCTGGGCAGGGCAGTGTGACCACAGATCCAAGCATGATGATTCTGAAAGCTGCTCTTCCATGGTACTTCAGCATAAGGATCTCATGGTGCTTTTGATCATCAGTCATCAAGACCATCACCGCCACCAAATTAAGGGAAGACAAAGGAGATGTTGAGTGTAGAAGCCTGGTTCCAGCGCCATGAGGATCATCATCCTGGAGACAAAAGTCAAAGCGTAACATCAGGCTAGGAAAAGCCAAAGGGATTCACCAGTATCCCTGTGCTTTGGGGAGGGTCCTGGTTCAGGGTCCTGAGAGCAGGCTGGTTTTTGGGCTCACAAACTTGAACAGAAGGGAGGTTAGTAGTCAGGGCAGGTGTTGGAGCGGAGTATAAACCTCAATGAAGTAGTAAAAATGTAAATAAGCTGCCACTGAAACTGGGGAAGGGGGAGGCAAACAGCACTCTGGAGAATTGTGCCAAAAATCAACAGAGTTGGGAAAAGTGCCACCCCTGCAGCAAGCCTTATTCCGTATTTCCAGAGTGAAAGGACTGGCCCAGTTAGCAAACCTGAGGGGTCAGGTGAAGGCTCAAGGATATATATGGCTTCTCAGTGTCTTAGCTGAAGAGTACTGGAAAGGTTTTCTTTTATTTTTAACGAGGAATCAAGGCAAACAAACCTCCTAAATTGGCTAAAAGCACAAGCACCAGAAAACTCTCAAGCCCGAGGAGCATTCTCGTGCTTGCTGCACTTGGAAGCTGGGTCTTGATCTATCTGCCCTGACACCTGCCAGGGAGATGAAAGGCAACGGTGCCGTCATCTTCTGGAGACGGCTCCCTCCGATGTGATGCCTGTGGGCTTGGTTGCCGCGATTCCCGTTCTCCGCGCCGGGATGCCTCCGAGGGGCACGTGCCCAGCGAGGGGCTTGGCAAGGACCGTGCTGGAAGTAGCTGGCGTGTCCAGGGCACGTACGAAGGGGTGTGACTGCTGCAGGGCAAAAGCAGGAGGCGAAGCCAATTAACCTAAGATAGACGACAGGCTTGTAGCAGCTACAGTTACAGTAATATGTGCTCTGCGGGGGAGAATAACTGATTGCCCAAGGCACAAACAACAGTGACAGGGACCTGGGAGGCAAGAGATGTGGAGATCATCGCTGCAAGTAGGACACCACAGGCTGACTAATAGCATCTCACATTGGTATTTCCATTCAAAACGAAACCAGCTTCCAAAAACAGCTACCGAACCTGCGGTGTCTGTGAAACCCCAGAAGACTTGGTAGCACAAGTGGCTAATGATGACTACTGCCAAAAAATTTATTGGAGGTTATCAAGTGTAAGCTGGGAGCTGAAGAGGTTTTGTAGATTGGGAGCAGGGCCCCCAGTTCTGCTTGGTTTTCACCCCAGGGAGACCTGACCCCCATGCTGTTTAGCAGCACCTATCTTCTGGGTTGTCTCGCCCACCCCTGCAAACCTGCCTGAAGGCCAGGAGGAGGGACTGCAAGGAGGAAAGAAGTTAGCCGAAGAAGGGAAAAGAGGAATCAAGGAGGTGGAAATTCGTGTGTGATTGCTAGAGGTGCACCTTAGGAAGGAAAGGTACTGTTCTGGTGTAAGAGAGAGATACATACATTTAAAGTCATGGTAGCTATATGTAAAACTCATGAGTGCTCAGTGGCGGGAGCACTGTATTATGTTGAAGGTGTCTCTAAAGCTGTTTGCTGCAGCCACATGGAAGAGATCTGTCAAATAAGAACATACCCAGAGCGTATTTCCAGGCTGACACGGCTGCGCTGGAGAAGGGGAAGCTCTTGGTATCTACTCTGGAGTTGTATTCACAGCCAACAGAAGGCCCAAGCTCAAGGATGTGCTCTCTGGGAAGGCTGTCAGTACAATAGGTCAATACATGCCCTTTGGTTTACAACAGGGAATTCATGTAGATTCATTGCAATAGTCTAATGTATTATCTGGAACACGGCTTTTTTTTTGGCCATATACAATGCTTCATCTGTGCCTAGCTCAAAAAAAAAAATCCTTGAAAGCAAGAAAGATGTGAGTGTGATATGTAGTCACATAATAAATAGACCTTGAACATTGCTGCTTGAGGGCAATTCCAAGAAACCTCTCACGTAGCTCCTGGTTTCTGACAGTCAAGATGCCCATTGTAGTCTCCTGGGGTTTAAAGAAATGCATTAGTGTGCCCAAGTCTCTGGTATTTTGAGACCTGATTAGCGAGTGGTTTTCCACCTTCCCTCCCCCTGTAACACTGGTTTTAATTTTCACAAGCAGTGGGAATCGTGCTGGGACTGGGGGTCAGCTGTCAGAGAGGAGCCTCCCAAATCCCCGAAGCAAGACGCTTGCAGGATAACCGGGTTGAACATCCCCCGGCAGGCACCGCGCTCCCTGTGCATGGATGCCCACACTCGGCACGCACCGCAGCACCAGCCTCCCCGTGGGCGCCTGTCGCTCTGAGGCTGCGGAGATGGGGCTGTGAGATGCCATGAGCTGACACGGGGGCTCAGTGTGGCTTTGCGGGGATGGGGCTGGTTCCTCGCCTCTCGCTCCGGCTGTCACTCCGGCTTCTGCTTTACCTGACTGGTCTCACTTAACTGGCAGAAAGCTTTCTCGGAGGAGAAGCTGCTCGTTCCTCTGGGTTAGCAATGACTGCTTCACAGAGGTCTGGTAATCGCTGCAGCCAGCGCAAGGATGGGGACAGGAAAATGGAGGTGGGGAGATGCTGTGCTCAGGCAGATAAGGGAGCTGATCCAGTTGAAAAGTAGTTCTAAAAAAAAATAAAAAACATCGTTAATTTGCAAATAAACCTGCTTGATCCATCTGATTGTGTGACCCACCCAGAGGTAATGCTGGTGCGAGGGAGGGCTGCTGGGGCTGATCTGAGCTGATGCTATTGCAGTCTCCCTCTTCCTCCTGCTTGGCCGTGGCTGGGGTGGCTCCCGCCCCGGCCTCAGCACCAGGGGTTATTTGATCCCAGAGTGAGCTAAACTAGGTAGAAACTGCCTTTTTTCTTCCCCCCCCATGCTGGATTGGTTTTCTGCTGACTTTGCTCCCTGAGCGAGTTAGCTGTGGGATGCGGGTTGGTGACTGAGGAAAGGAGAATGTGTTACTGTGTGGTCAAGGACAGGCTCAGGGGTGGGAGTGTGGGACTGCGGCGGCCGCAGCTTTCATCTGCTGGCAGTAAGTGTGAGCACAGCCTTGGAGAGGCACGGAGGAGTGCTCGCTGGAGACCGGCGGGCCGAGCTCTGCACCCACGGGGATCGGTGGGCAGGTGTCTGTTGGTTTAAATGGCAGTATTACTGGGCTGCTACACAGTGTCCGATTGACTCGGCCCACTTGGAGGTGACACAACTGAGTTGCTTAAAAAAATAAATCAAAGCAGGTGGCCAAATACATGGGGATTGCAGAGGGATGCAAGCTATTAGCTACAGGCAGGAGAATGTGGAAGTTCGGGGGTTTTGATTGTTTGCTTATTTTTCCCTTTGGTGGTATTCTTTTATGGTTTGGATGCACAATCCTAGGAAAACTGGGCTGGAAGAAGTCCATGGCTGTTCCTCCCCAGTGCCTGTTGCCCTGCTCTGCTCCCACATTCAGAGCTCAAACACAGCGAGTGTATCCTGATGAATGCAGCGTAAGCCGGAAAAAGGGGAGACGCATCCATGAACTGGTGCATTAATCGCTGCCTGCCCGAGGCCTCGGTTCCAGTCCTGTGGTGTGTGCAGTATTTCACGTGTGACAGAGCTTTGTAATTCCTCGATTCTGTCCTCATCAGAAAATGACAGTCTGAGCAACGTTACTTTCTGTGGTTCTGGAAAAGTGCTGAAAAAATTCAGTTTCCAGCCCCAAATATTCTGATCCTCTAAGGCAGTGTCCTACAAATCTAGTTACAGGTTCTTCTGTATTGGCTGTAAGTGCTGGAACACTCTTTTAATACAAGCAATGGCGATGTAGAAGGATAAAACCAAAATATGTGCTCCTGCGGCTTTGTACAGGGTAGAATTAAGGAGCGTAATCCAAATAATAACATCTAGTGCTTTTTTAGGGCTGTATGCATATGGCGTAAATGACAGCTAATTAAACTTTATATCCTGCCTACAAGATAAGCATGTAATTAGTATTACATCCTTTTTTATAATTGGGAGATCTCGTCCAAAAAAATGTGGCTTGCAAACCATATTTGAAGGCAGTGACTCAGCCTGAATTAGGCTGTGGTGTGAAGATTGAGAAAATCGTGCTTTAGACCTGCCAGTGCATAAAAAAAGCTGAGACAAAAGGTTGAGCTGGTATCAGGTTGCTGCGCCTGGACCCATCCGCTGGAAAACATCGGTGGATTAACTTTTCAACATCAGGCTTGGGCTGGATCCCGTTCTGTCAGCCCTACGTGAAGCCCAAGCTTTGTGCAAGACCATCCATCTTCCCCAGTTTGCAAAAAAAAAAAAAGCATAAAGCTGGCACCAACTCCGCATCGCGTTTCATGGCTGACTTGACAGGAATGTTGCCCCGTCGCCGTGCTTGATCCGGAACGCGCTCGCTGTGCGGTG